>NC_022030.1:60448045-60463368 GCF_000317375.1 Microtus ochrogaster
CCCCACACCACCCACTCCTCCCCCACACCATCCACTCCTCCCCCACCCATGGTCCTCACCCTCTTCCAGGAGCTTTGCCCTCCTTCTCCTTAAGGCTCTGCCCTCCCTCTGGCCTGGATCTCCTCCTCTGGCTCCTCCCCTTCCCCCTCCTTGCAGCACCTCTGGCTCCTCCCCTTTTCCTCCTTGCAGCACCTGATCTTCTGGAAGATGGTCAGCACCCAGGCGTGCCTGCAACTTCCGAACCATCACCTGCCGCTTCCACTCAGGGATGGGCCGGCCCTGTTCATCCTGTGTGGGTACCAGCACATCAAGGTCTCCTGAAGGCAGCCCATCCAGCTGCAGAGTGGCCAGGCCATCATGGGAGTCCCTGGCTTCCATCTCTGGCCCCTATAGGAACAAGCAGGTTACATGTCCTGAGATTCCCTAACCGCTCCAGTCTCTAGTCTAATAAAGGTGAGGCCCTGAGGGTGAGGATGTGCAGCCCCCTCCTCCCTCCTGGGGGGCGGGGCAAGGGGGCAGGTGTGGTCTTACATGACTTAGATGAGGTTACCTACAGCATGCCATAGTGCAATGCTTACAGAGCCTTTGTGAAGCTGTGAGCTCAGAGAGGACCAGCTCCTCTTGGCATTTTTCAGAGTCCTCTGGGACCCAGGGAAAGGCGGAGTTGGAAAAGTGAGGGTGGGCAGGGAGGACTAGCTGGAAGCTGCAGAGGAACAGGCTCCAGAACCTTCCTGCATGTGTCTGGTTGCCTCTTGTGACAGTAGCTTCCAACCCTAAATCCAGAGGTCAGGACTCTGGGATGACAGAGAATGGCTCTGTGTTTCCTGTAATGGGGCCTGGGCTGCTGCCCCAAGATTCTCAACTCCCCAAAACTTGGGGTGTTCAGAGCTGTCTGGGCTGAGCTAACATAGGGATGTGTTAGCCTCGAGGTGGAGAGGTGGGGAGTGAAGGGCAGACACTCACCTTAAGGGCAGCTGGGAGTCTGGTGGTGACCCTCAGAGGGGCTGCACAGCCCATTGGCTCCCTTGGGACAGGCTGACCAGGCCAGGCTGGTCTGAGAGTTACAGCTGCTGAAGACAGCTGGAGTCAGAGGGACTTTGGATGGGCAAGAGTAGGGGAGAGGAGATTCCAAGCCTGAAGCTCCTGGACCCAGGACAGCCCTGCCCCAAAGTCCCCCTGTGGTCAGCAGCAAAATTCTTACCACTAGGATTCTCATAGAGGCCTTAAGAAGGCTTGCCCCAGCCTGGCCTCCTAGAAAGGTTATATGTTGCCTGATTCTGTCTACCATAGCCCCTCCTGACTTCTCAGCAGCCTGGACAGAGCTAGGAGTCCACAAGATCTGAAGGTTCAGGGACCTAGACCAGCCCTGTCAGATCCTCAAACCTGTCCTTTTACTACCCCTGTCCCCTGTGCACTATAAACATACACCGTGCCATGACCCTGAGCAAGAAACCTCTGTGTCACACCCCAGGCAGGCACACAGAACCATTCTCTCACAGGTCACCAACACACAGACACACACATAGGTAGATACACACAAACACATGCATGCTCACACATACAGGTGCATACATATGGGGCCTATAGATACATGCATGCTCACAGACAGACATACAGCCACAAGTATACACACACAGACAAGAGGCACATGCATGCTCTCACACACAGAAACACACACGCAGATAGACAAACACAGACACATACATACACAAACACAGATTGGCACATGCACACTGGCACAAACACAGACATGCTTAGACACTCAGGTGCAGATACACAAGTGCATACACAGACACATAGAGACTTCCATGCACACTCATGAAGATACATGCACTCAGACAGAGATACATAGATCCCACAGACACATTTGCCCCACAGGCAGACATAGACTCCTACATGTGAGCATGTGGCTGTAACCTGTCCATGGGTCAAAACGAAAGCTCACCACGCGTGGCATCTGCTGATAGTTTAATACCATCCCGTCATTTTGATAAGGGTTGGTCACAGTCCTCTAAAGGTGCTGACCTGCAGTTGGCAGGTGCTTCCCACCCTTCCCATCCTTCCAAAGGATACTTACTGGCCTGCTGAGGTCTCTGACCTGGGTCCCACCGAGACTACCTGCTTTCACTTCTGTTCAGGTTACTATGATAATGTACCCAAGATAGAAAATGTCAACCTCAGAGACTTCAAAGGAAGCCAGGGAGAAGGAGTTGTGGGAAAGGGCGACCCTATGTGTTCAGTCTCCCGAGTCTAGCTCCTCAGAGAAAGTCCCCCCACTTGGGTCCTGACGCCCTCCACACCTTGCCCAGACCAGTTCTTCTGAGACCAGCACTCACACGGGGGGCTGCTGAGTCCCGAGTCCCCTCTTCTTCCATCTTCCATGGAGATCCTTTCAGTCAAGAGTGGAGGAGGTGGAAATGGCGGGGGTGGGGGTGTCATCAGGACTGGTGGCACCTGGGGATGGACAGGCCTGGTCAGTGGAGACTCAGGTGAGTCTGGACATGGGTCTGTCCTGGCACTGCTGGGCAAGCATGGAGGACCTCCTGGGGCATGCGTAGCTCAGAGAGGGCCTGAAGAGAAGTATGCAAGAGGGAGACCCCTGTCCCCCTAGTATCTCCCTGCCCACCCATGCTGGGTGGCTGGGTGTCCCAACAATCTGTACCCTAGCATTTCCAGCTCAGGGTCCCTGAGAGCAAGCAGCCTTACTCCAGGGATAAAGGCCGGGTGAGCTATATTCTCCTCTCTCAGCCCCACCCAGGTAGGAGCAGGTACGCACGCAGGCACCTGCAGCTGAGATTGACTCCTGAGACTCACCTGGCTCCCTCCTTGACAGGAGCATGAGGACAACTTGGGGACAAGGGGTTCGGTGAGAACTGATAAGGAGGGGGAGCGCAGTGACAGGTTCCTGCAAGCCCATCAGTCCCTTTTCGAGCGATGATGTCAGGGCTTGAACCCAGGCCACATAGCGTCCAGGGAGTCTGAGCAAGACCCCTAGATTTTGTACAGGCTGATCTGCTGTCTCACAGAGCTGCCCACCCTTCTTCAAACTACTGCACCATTGGTTGGCTTGCCCAGCCCCTAAGAGAACAGACATGCTGGTTGGGCAGAGAGGCAAGATGGGATATTTAAAATTCTTTTCAACCCCTAAGTGGGGATGGAGGACTGTATACCTCAGGCAGAGGTGTAAGCCAGGACCTGCATCCAGTGATCAAACCAGACCAAAACAGGACCATCAAAGACTGGAGAGGTAGCCCCTCCATGTTTAGGTTGGGTAGCCAACTGCCCTTGGCCACTCTGCTGTCCTCAGGTCCCTACCACAGGATGAACCATTGACCTGAATGCGCAGCCCAGCTCAGCCCTACTTAGTCTCAGCCGCCGCTCCTGACCCAGAGAAGCTGGGGGTTCTTTTTCCTACTGGTTCTGGCTAGGGAGAAGAGATGTGGGGCCCACAGAGTGCTTTTCCACCTCCCCCGTGTCCTTCCAAGCCCTCCAAGCTTGGCTTGGTGCCTCTTGGCTAAGAGCTGATGTGGAAGACTTCTTGACCTTGTCTTTAGGATGGTGGGCACCCGAGCTCAATGAACTGGCATTACATCAATGCCCTCCTGGCATGCAGATGCCCAGCTTCTGCCTGCAGCTAACAGGGCACACATAGCGTTCCCTCTGAGCATCCATCTCACCATACCTAGGCCCTGGCACTTCCTTCCAGGGAACAGTAGAAGCCAACATAACTGTCAGGCCTCCAAGATGGTGCTGGCAAGGCACCCACCCCACCCCACTCCCACCCCAAGAAGAACAGGATCTCTGGTTTGAGCCAGTCCTGAGTCAGAACACATGTCCCGGAGCCAGGGTCTGTGTCAGGAACCCGGCACCCCTGCTGTAGCTTGGATTACCGATCTGCTGTATCTGCCATCAAATTTTACCCATCTGCAGAGGTGGCCTTTGCCCACACCCCATGATGTGGCAACCTGCAAACTCTTGGCCTCTTTGAGCCATGCCTCACTCATGGCCAAGGTGAATCTATCCTGTCTTTTAGTCTCAAACCACCCAAGACCCTCAGCTCACCAGGCAATAGAGAAACGAAAGCAGCATGAAGCCCCATACGCCCTCCTGTGCACCTCACTTATCCCTGGAGTCTGCAAATCCCAGGAGCCCACATGTGGGACCGCAGGGCTGGAACATCTGCTCCAGCCTGGTTGGCTCTCAGAGGCAAATGCGGGGCAGCCGAGCGCAGGGAGCTGTGGCTGTCCCAGTACCAGTTGTCAGGGGCTGTCGCAGCTGTACCCCCCAATGGAGGAGGTATCACATTAATATTTGAAGGCCAAGGTGTCAGGTGGCCAGCAGGCTGGGGCCAGGTGTGGGATCCCTTACCACGGAGCCTTGCACTCCACAGCAGAGGTCTGGGGTGGACCTCTGGGAGGTGGAGGACCTGACATTACCCAGAGGAGCCCGACCTGCTGTACTTCTCCCTGCACACAGTGGGGGAAAGAGAGACTTCCCAGGGGCTCATGGAGACAGCACACAGTTGAGGGAGGGGCAGCACAAGCTCTGGGGACTGCTCCTGGACCTGACAATGTCTCTAAGGATGCTGAGCTTGACCCTGGAGGGCTGTGGCAGGGGTGACCCCACAGGACAGGGACAATCTGAATGCAGTTCACTCTGATATGGGGTGCTCAGGCTCAGGAGTCTTTGGCTGAAACACCAGCCCACTGAGGACATGGCAGCCATCTGGACTTTTAACATATCAACTGGGGTGGGACTTGGGAACAAGGGAACCCTCATCTGGGAGCCTCAGCTTCTCTCTCTGCCATTCAATGTACTGTTAAGAGGATGGGCAAGAGGTACCCTTGCCCACCTCACTCAGAAAAAAATTAGGGGTGGGGGGCTTAGTGGGGCTGACAGCGGACTCTTCAGGCTAGGACAGAACAGGTGGGATGTTGGCCTGGTCTGGGAGAATTGACCCTAACTTTAGAACAGACCAACAGCTTGAGTGCCCCCAGGACCTTGGACTGGCTGGGCGCTGGGCCCTCCTCACCACTGCACAAGAAAGGGAAGCCAGTGTGAGCCTGAAGTTATGGCTACAGGCGGGCTGGAGAAGGTGTGGTATCATGGGGGACATTTGATCGGACCTATACAGGAAGCTACTAGTGCTGACCCCTCTGAAGCTGGGCAGGAAGAAGCCTAATGAGGATGCCCTCCAGGCAGTGGGAACCCCCGCATCCTTGCCTCTCAGTCTTGGCTGTGGACCCTGAGGGAATCGTGGGTATATAAAGGGGGGAGGTGCCAGACTCCATGCATCCTTTGGTCCCAACAGCTGGGCATACCATGGCCCAGACAGCTGTTCTGAGGGTAACAGTCCCCCCGGCTCCATCGCCTATCACCTCTTTCCTTGTTTTTGGTGAGATTTGAGCATTACTGAGCCTGCCATGCATTAATCATGGAGAGCAGCTGTGGCGAGCTGGGTTACAGGCCTGTAATGCCACCCGGGCTGAGAAAATCATGACCTCAGACGGAGCTGGACACCATTCACCGCAGCTGAGATTCCATTACTGTGGGCAGCCACCTCCGCTCCACCCCAGACAAGACTCTGTCTGGGGAAGTCCCCAGCCCTCTCTAGCCCGTCTTCCCGCAGGTCTGTGAAGGAGCCCTGGAACCCCCTGCAGTTAGAAGAGGGCGACCGAGCTGAGGCCATCCTGACAGAGCAGTAGAGGAACACACTGCTTCTGCCCCCAGACAAGGTCTTCAGACCTGCTTTGAGGATGAAGAAGTCAAGGCTGGTGCCGTGTGCCCAAGAGGATCCAGCACTACACTGGTGGGCGTGAGTATAAGGTAGGCAAACAGGGCAACCTAGACCATAAGGGGTGAGGGCCGCATGCCTTGGGCTTGGAGGTCTGCACACATCATCCAGGGCTGTGGTAGATAGCTGACACTTCCAGAACAGCCATCAGACTCCCGCACCAGGGAGTCGGGCTACCAACCAACTGAGGGAGGGGTGGGCAGCAGGCTACTGCCTCAGTAACCAAAGGGCCTTTGTCCCATCTAGAAAAGGAGGCCCAATCTCTTGCTATGCAGAGGAACACTGAGATCCAGGCAGAAGCAAGGCCTGAATTTCCCTAGGACTCCATGCAGGCCCCACCCTCAGCAGAGGGTGTGCCAAGGTCCCCCAGAGCCCTGATGTGAAGTGGTCATCACTTCACCAGTCAGGTGCACCCTTCAGGGGACTGCTCTGGAGAATTATGACAGCCTAGCACTCAGGTTGCCTCTCCTGGGCCCACAGGCCCCCTGGGAGTAGCTCAGGCCAGTGGTGTCCGGGGAATAATGGATTTCACCATCTCCTCAGGCCCACGGGAGAGAGCCAGTGCAGGCGACCTCTGCATATTGCATTTCCATCAATATTGCATCAGGCACGCTCCCCCTGCTGCCGGCCTGCAGCTGACAGCCTGTCCCTCCCACATGAGGTGGGAGGCCTAGGGGACAACTCGGCAGTGGTGGAGTCAGGCTCCCCTATCCGTCACCAGGCACCATCAAGAAGACACCATGGTGACCAAACTCTAACCCTAACTACGAGGTTCTAAATGTTTCCCGAGATATACACCACTGAGCCCCCGCGAGGTCAAGGGTCAGGCGTGCAGGGCCTAAGTGGGTGCCCACATATGAGCAAGAAGGAAGGTACTGGGGTGCCAGAAGTGGATGAACCATGTTAGGCCCATGGGGATTCCATGCGGACTTGGGAGTGCCAGGTACCATAGTCCCCAGGTAAGAAGGTGTCCTGATGCCTTGGGTCCTATATAACTTCACAGACACAGCTAGAACCAGACCAATCCCAGGAAGACAAAATGGGCTTGTGACTCTCAGTCCGGAGGGACAAGGGAATAAGCAGAAACCCTTTCTCTGGGGTGGGGTAAGGTCCGGGGAAGGGGGGGGGGCGGCTTGCTAGGCTATAGAGACGGAAAGCCGAGAACTTGCATGGACAGAGAATTCTGGCCTCGGAATTCACATCACGCCCGGGGTGAGGCTAGTCAGGGACTTTGGAAAGCTAGATGGGACCAAGTCCATGGAAGCGGGTACTCCTGCAATGGGGAGGCAGGATCAGCCCCCCTTCTTACCTCATGATCTCAGCGGCTACCCATCCCACCCCCTGATCTCATCAGCTACCCAGGACAGGGCCGATCCCAGTGAGGACAGGAGCCTAGCATGTTCAGTTGGGGTATCCCTGGGTTCAGAATATGCAGCCCCACTTACTTTCCAGAAACCAGCCTGTAGCTTGCTCAGTCCCAGCCAGAGAAGGGACCTTGCATCGACAGCCACAGCCTAGTGTATAGTCCCTGGTCTACTTCCGAAACAGTTAAATGCCAGCTTCTGAGATTTCTACCCCAGGCGGAGCCCCACCCGAGTCCTTGTGGTCTCCTAGAACTGTACCCCCTGGATCAGGTGTGCTGCAGTAAAGTGTGAGTGTGACCCCGTGAGGGACCTAGCACAGGCCGAAGAGCCAAGGAGAGTTCTGCTTCAGTTGGTTCCTGGCATTCTGAGGGGACGTCCTCATAGGAGAAGAAACATGGAATCCCCTCGAGTGAGCCCCAGGGGGACTTCACCCCCTAAACCTCAGTGCCCCCACCTGGACGGGGGTGAGACAGGTCACCTTCCTGAAGGGGTGGCACCATTGAGAACTGCTGGGACTCATCATGGTCACTGCCTTGGGCTGGATGCAGAGGGAGGGGGTGGAGTATGAAGAGATGCACCAGGAAGAGTTGGATCCAAGTCACCAAACGACGCCCACAAGGGACACCCTCCTACCTGCCCCACTCCCCTATCTCCTCCCCCTGGCCCTCTGCTCACACCAACCCACTCCTCTGTGAATTCCCTTCTTTGTTCAATTAGTAAACTGTTGGTCTTTGTCCTTGCTGGGAGCAAGGACCAGAAGGGATAGCCAAGGATCCTGGATCCAAGAGGTGAGGGGATGGAGAGTCACACATAGAGTAGGGTGAGCCTGCTACCTCTGGAGAAGGATAGGCTGTGTGAGACCCCTCAGCCTCGGTGGGGTCTTTCTTCTACGCCTGAGTGTGCTCAGCCTAAAGTAACATCTCCAAGACATAAACACAGTTTCTATGGCCCACGTAACAGGCATGGCTCGTCCCGTACTGCCTCAGCCTCTTTCACAGACTAATCCCAGTCATAGGACCTTCCCATGACAGCTTCTGCCCTGGCCAGTGTGGCAGCCTGGCCTCTGCTTCCTCTGGCTTCCTGCCTCACTGGCTGGGTTCTTCCAAGGCCTTTGTTCCTGGTGTCTGAGGTCAGAGAGATATGTTAAAGGGGCACCGTAGTCAGCTGCCAAGCCCACCTCCCCAGTCCTCCAGGACAGACAGGGCCCCTAGGTTTTACCAGGCGAGACATTTCCCGCAGGTACTGGGCGCAATCCTGGTGTCCGTGATAGTCTGCCAGATCCATCGCTGTATAGCCATCTTCGTCCCGCAGGAAGGGGTCTACACGGTGGGAGAGCAGGGTTTGGCAGCACTGCGGGAGAATGGAATATTCCGATGACACACGTAGCTCACCGCATGCCCGTCAACAGGAACATTCAGGCCACCTCCCCAGCTGCAGGCTTGGCCGCTCAGCAACCTGCCAGTGACTCTGTCTTTCCCTCTCAGACTCCGTCCAGAACTGAATGAGGCATCTTTCTTAGGTTGGTAAACCAGACCCTCCAGAGCTCATGGCCGAAGCGAGACCGAACAGAGGCATAGGCATGAGCCATCTAAGCTGGATAAACCGTGGGGGATTCTGGGGTAGCAGGAGAGGCTGGGGTGCCCTGGAGGGGAGGTTATAGGACCTGCAAAGACAGTGTAGAGGAAGGGGAGAGCGCGCCAAGCCTGGCCCCAGATGGTGCTGGAGAGAGAAGGTACAGCCTGGACGGGATGGCGGCAACGGTGCCGCAAGGACTTTGCTGGAGTAAAAGGTGCCCTGGGTGCTGACACCAGCGAGCCTGGGGTGGCTGGTGAGACATGGCCAAGGAGCAAGTCTGGACCTCTGAGGAGGCCACAGAAGGAGCAGATGAGCAACGGAGGGTGAGCAGACAGGTCCCCTACAGGGAAGGAAGTAGGGCAACTGAAGGATGGCACGCACATGCCATCTACATACCAAAGAGGATAAAGAAGGGAGGGCTGATGAGGTCAAGCCCAGGAGAGGAGGGAGGCCTGAGAGGGGCTAGCCTAACACCCAGATCCACCCCGCCCTACAAAGGTGCTGATGAACAGGACCATCCTAGTAGCCTAAAGAACTAGGGACCAAGGAGACCAGGAGCTGCCTGAAGGGCACTAGTTAGCAAACCCCTGTGTAGGCTAAGGGCGCCTATGGGCCGGCTGACTGCCTCACGCTTCAAGGTGGCCCAGGAACCTCGAGCACGGAATAAAGATTAAAATGGACCTGGGCTTGTAGTTCTTGCTCTTACCTTATGATTTCTTACCATAAGGGCAATAAGAAGTCACTCCAATTACACCCAGAGAGATTCCCCAATTAGAATGTCCAGCACCCAGTCAGTAGCAGTGAAGGATTCAGGGAAATATGAGAAATGATTGACTCCGTGGTACGTAAAAACTACCATGATCATGACTTTCAGAGAAATGAAGCCGGAGTGTGAAAATTTCGACATGGTATTATAGGCAATAGACATGATGTGGTTCAGGTGGCAGAGCACTGACAGAGCATGCACAAAACCCTAGGTTTCACCCCCTAGCCCTTCATAAACAGGTATGCTGTGCACATCTGCAATACCAGCACACGGAAGTGGAAGCAAGAAGATCAGAGGTTCGAGGTCATCCTCAACTATCTGGTGAACACAAGGCCAGCTTAGGATGCATGAGACCTTGTCTCAAAATTAAAAAAAAAAACAAAACAAATACCTGATACAGCAGACTGAAAACGACAGACAGGGCATCAAAAGCCAGATGTAACTAGGAATGGAGACAGAAGAACTAGACAGAGAACACGGCTCAGCAGGAACCCATGGGGGGAAAAATGTACTGAATGAGGTCACCAAGGCCCAGAATAACAAAGGCCACATGGACCCAGCTTCAAATCTTGTATCTAACTTGAAGCACAGGTAGGAGCCAAACAGAAGAGGCCAGGAGGACCCACATTCAGGGGAGGGGACAGGCTAGACAAAATCAAAGCAAAGTATTGAAACACTGGGAACTGAAAGACAAGCAGGGAGGCGTGTTGGGGTAAGCGGGGAAACAGGGGAAGGCTAACCCTGAGGGATGGCATGTGGAAACCATGTGGAAGACACCTCACAAGCCAGTTGAAAATGTAGTTGCAGGGATAGCAGAATGCGTGCGGCATGTGAGAAGAGGGGGATTCTGGGAGTTGAAGCAGAAAGTGAGGGTGGAGGGCTGAGGAGAGGTGGAGCCAACCAAAGCTAAGACACACGAAGATGTCTCAGGGAAACCCGCTGGTTAGTGAGCTAATTTCAAAATCTAGCTTTAAAAAAATGTAACCGAGATACTGCAGACCCAAAAAGGAAACAGGAAACCTAGCAGACATGCGCCATCATCAGGATAGCATCCTTTAGGGGCCTGTCTTCGTCTCCAGTCTGTGGCCCTACTGAGATACAGTAGGACCTCGAGGAGGTTGGGCCTAGCAGAAGGATTTTAGGCCAGTGGGAATACTGGGACTCTAATCCCTGTTCACTCCTTCACTCCCTCTCACAGAGGTGAGGTACACAGAGCTGAGCCCCAACCCACGAGTTCCTGTAATGACGTTTTGTGTGACCCCAGATCCACAGCAACAAGACAGAATGACTGTGGATTGAAAACTCCGAACCTGTGAGCCAAACAAACCTTTCCTCCTTGTGAGCCAAGCAGTCTCCATGATTGAAAGCTGACTAACGCAGGACAATGTCCAGCATACGTGTAATATGAACCCCAGATGGAGAGGAGAGACAGAACAGGGCGGAGGTGCTGTCTGAGAGGCCAGGGTTGAGACTCTTATGACTGACGGCCAATTCCAGAGCACAAATCTAGGAGTTTGGCCAATCCAGGCAGCGGAAATAAGGCCCACCTGCCTACTGTCCCCTCATGGTAGACAGGAGGACAACTTCAGAACACAGGCCCCTGGCCTTCCCATGGACAAGGGCTGGGATGCACCTTTTAAAGCACACACGAAAGAGAAAGGCTGGGAATCACAAAGATTTTGGTTTTTTTCTTCCCCTAGGCGGGGTCTCCTGTAGCCCTGGCTGACTGACTTTGTTATGTAGCTGAGTCTGGCTTTGAACTCTTGATCTTCCTGTCTCTATCCCCCCAAGTCCTGGGATTGCAGGTCTGCATCACACCACAGCACAGCACACCACACCACAGCACACCACAGCTGGCTCCCAGGGCCAGGTTATTTCTGACGACGATATCCCTCACTCCTGACGAGGACATAATGACATTTGGAGGCAAACATACAAAAAGAAGGGATGGTTGCCAGCCACAAAGCCGCACTGAGGGAGCCCCCAACAGACACACCAGACTGCAGGACAGCCATCCCACGATTCCACGTGGGAGCTCGATCTGCACGGGGTGGGAAGAACGCATAGATTTGCGGGTTTGTTTTATTTAAAAAGAGAAAGCCTGTAGGATTTTAAGAACTGAAGAAACAGAACTGTTGAAGATGGCCCTCCCCAAATCCCCCGTGACTGCTTTCTCTCACCCCTTCGGCTTTTCACACTCGTCTCAACCCTCTGTCTGAGAAGCTGGGGCCTCTGTGCACCAGGCTCCAGCTCTATCTCCCAGCCACTGTGGGAGCCTCAGCTTCTTCAGATTTACAGAGGGGAATGAAGAAGTTAGGAATTCTTTCAAGGCCATGAAGAGACCTTTCTCTTCATAACGATGAGCTACCCATCCACCTGGATGGCTCCATGACTGCGCTGTGGACAAGCAGGAGCTCCGGGTCGCTGAGGACAACCATCCTGAAGCCTCGGCCCCAGCACACCCTGCACCTTCTGTTCCCTGTGCGTCTTAATACCTCACTCGCTATCCTAACACAAACACTACGTGCGATAGCATCGACCCGTACACGCCGTTTCTAAATAATTAAAACCCTGCACTGGAAACCGGAGGGCCAGATGGCTGAATCGGGCTGAGAAGGGTAGGGAAAGGGAGGAAGGCCCCAGGGGTCCCGTTGGACTTTGCCTGGGGGTTCCCTGCTCTATCTGCAACTCTGACCTCCAGCTCAGATGTCCTGAACAGGACTCCTGCTCACAGGAAGGCGAGAGAGTAGGTGGAGATGACCTGTGGCCAACTCTACCCAGCTGTGACGGCTCTCAACATTGCTTATCTGTGCACACAGGCTCACCGGGAATTATGGCTTCCTCTTTAAATAACAAGCTGAATAGCAATCTTGGCCACAGGCTCACTTCATGGTTCTGTCAAGATCACATGAAAGGTTTTTTGTTGTCCTTGTTTGGGTTTTGTTGCTGGTTTTTGTTTAGTTTTTCCTTTTTGAGACAGGGTCTCCCTATGAGGACGGCCTCAAGCTTGTGGTACTCTTGTTCGTGTCCCCCAGGTGCTGGGATTATAGGCATGCACCACCACGCCTGGGTTATAGGTGATGATTTGATTTACCTATATGCAGAACCATAACAAATTTAACAACCAGAAGGTCAGGCTGTTGTGGCTGGGGATGCGGTTCAGTTGGTAGAGTCCTTGTCTAGCATGCCTGAAGCCCTGGGTTCAATCACCAGGACCAGTAACTAGTACCACACAAACCAGTTTTGGTGGTGCATGCCCAAGGTCCCAGCACTCGGGAGACAGAAGCAGGAAGATGAGAAGCCCAAGGCCACCCTTGGCTACATAGTGAGTTTTAGGCTATACAAGACTGTTTTAAAAACAAAGCCAGCATCTTTCCTCAGCATTTTAACTGAGAACAAGGGTAGTGCCAAAACAAAAAGGCAAAATAATAAAAAAAAAAAAAAAAAAAAAAAAAAAAAAAGAGGGCCAGGCCAGTAAAGCCCCAGCACCAGGCCCAGCAATTGCTGTCAGTGGTAGCATTTTTAAAGGCGGGATGAAACGAAATACCTGTCCCCTCCTGTACACTGTGGAGCCATTCCTAGAGAGGAATCCAAAACACAATCTGGTCACAAGCGAGCCAGGTGTATGCACACACACTCAGTTCTAACCGAGGTAGTGAGACACACTGAGGAGGGCACCCACTCAGAAGGTCACAGACGGTTTTCATGGTTGCAGATGGAGCCCTGAGCCCTGAGGAGGTCCACTGGATGCAAGTTAATTCTTCACTGAGTGGGACCATTCTAGCTGAGCCAACATTCCTGTCCCCATCATGAACCTAAGAGAACCCCAATCACTGTAACCACCTAAGCCAGCCCTGAGTTTCCAGGACCCACAGAGGGATGACCTCCACAGAACCCACTGACTGACAAACACTTCTGGTTCTGTGTCTGTTGAGAGATGACTGTGGACAAGGGAGGGTGTGGGCATGCCCTGCAGGGAAGACACAGTGGATGGCAGATCCTCCACAGGATAGGGCATCAGTTGGTACCCCGAAGGTTTCTAAATGTTCTTTCTGGATTTCGTTGGGTAGAGAGCTAAGATAGTCTTAGCCACACATCTGGCCTGAGGCGATCTCATGCATGCTTGTCCTGCCCTCCTACCACAGTGCCCTTCTTCAGACAGCGTGAAACATGCCTGCCCTCATATCCTACAGCAGCCTGTGGTGGCCTCCCGACACTGCTCTATGGCCCTTCTGCCCATGAGCTCTCTCCTCCACCAGCCTTGCCTCCCTGGCCACACTGACCTCACCCAGCCCTCTCACTCCTTCCCATGAGTGCCCACGTCGTGCAACTCTTTGCAGATGGGTTTACTCATACTGTTCATCCATGGTCCTCCCACCGGGCACAGGTGAGCACCCCCTGGGGTTTCTGCCATAGTCCTCCTCCAGCCCACCCAGGACCAGTTAAAACCAGAGTTGGAGGGTGGAGTGAGCTGTTGGCACCTTTTGAAGTTCTCTGAGGGTTAAGCTAAGCTGGGGAAGCGCTATTCAGGCCAAGGGCTGCAGGTCACCCAGGTATCCCGTCTTAGGAAGCCTGATCTGTGGCACCTGTCATGGGACAGCGGTGGTTGAAAACAGAAACAGGAAATACTCATGGGCACAGCTGTGAAGCACAGCTGAGCCGTCATTACAGGGAAGGCCAGAGCCTAGAGCAGACGCATCACATCTAAGTATATGTGTATGGGTGTCTTGCCGGCATGCATGTTTGTGTACCACAAGGGTGTCTGGTGCCACCCTGGCCCTTGGTTTGCTTTCATATGCCAGGGGGCAGGAAGGCAGGAGCCCAGCTGTGAGCTGCTGGGCACATTCACGTTTGGAAGTCCTGGATTCTGTAAGACTTAAAGGGAGGACACGCTCTTCTGTGGACCCCTCTCTTCTGTGGGCCCCCTCCCAGGGAGCCCGTGGAGCTATAGCTACTCTCGCTGGGTCCATGGGCTTCCACACAGTCTTGCATGGGAAAATAACATCAATAATATCTGGACTCCACTGCCCTGCATCACCTTCTCCTAAAAAGGAGCTGGGGTGTGCTTGGGGCTTGATGACCAGCGGACAGAGCTCAGAGTGTCTGTTGCCAGCGGTAGGCCCGGCAGATTCCCTCAGGGTGGGGCGGGAGGGACTCCCTTCTTTAGCACACTGCCACCTGGCATTCCATCCAGACAGGACAGAGAGGGTCCCTGAGGACTCTGGCAGGCTCTCCTGGCCCAGGTAGGGCACAGAGCTGGAGTGAGCTGAGCAGGGATTGCAGGAGAGTCCGGCAAGTAAGAGGGGTCTCTGCCTGGAAGGTGAGGGAGGTAGACAAAGGTCCCTGGGTAGCTGCCATGGGCTGGGCCAGGGTTACCTTCAATGACTCTGTGACTGCACTCTGTGGGGTTCTCTTGCCTGGATTCCTGTTTGGGAACAGCTACCCAAACTCTGACCCCCAGGCTGGGCCACGGGGGCCACTGGACACGTTGTCTCCAGGGACAACCCCCGTAGAGGAGCCCAGTCTGCCTGGAGAATTGCAAGGCAACCATGGCAAAACTCAGGAACATAAAAGGCATCCAGGAAGCTGTGGAGCTGAGGTTTCTCAGGGCAGGAAGAATGCGGGAGAAGGAACCTGCGTGAGACCAGACCCAGACAGGCCACCAGCTGCCTCAGCCCTCAGACCTGGGCACCTCCTGACCTGTGTGATACTTTCATCCTTGCTTGGAGTGGGTTCTGGGGGTTCCTTCCTGGAAACTGTGCCACCTGGGCCAGCAGGTCTAAGTTATGCGACATCAGCCTTTAACCACACACACACACACACA
>NC_022030.1:60463468-60469982 GCF_000317375.1 Microtus ochrogaster
ACACACACACACACACACACACACCCTAGAGCAGGGAACAGGGTCTCTCTGGGCACCTAGGGCATGTGCTCTGCCTGCTGTACCCCTTCTACCCTTATAGAAGGGTAGTGCTGGCACCTGTTTCAGAGGGCTCCTGGGAGGACTCGAGGGCACATTGACGAAATGCCAGCTCAGAGTCCTAGCCACCCCTTCACCATTGCGATATACCTCCATGTGTCCATTCTCGGCTGCGTCATGCAGGGGAGTCCCTCCCCAGGAGTCTCTCGTGATGGGGGCACCCATGAGCAGAAGCCGGTCAAGAATAGGCGTGTGGCCGCCCCGAGCTGCGAAGTGCAGAGCAGTGGCTCCTTCATTATCCCGTGCTGTCAGGCCGATGTCTGTGAACGTGACCTGGCAAGAGAAACCAGGAAGAGAGCCGTCAGCTGAAGAGGGACCTGGGGTAGCCAGGTCCTCGGGGAGGAGGGACAGCAGCATTCAGAGCAGGAAAGGGACTCCCCACCTGTGATCCTCAGTGGGCAGTGGAGATATCCCTAGGGAGTCTTAGGGCAGAGCTGGCTCGCCCCATGTGCCCTGTGCCCCATACGGCATCCCAGGCCGGGGCAGGTTATATGAGCACAGGACTTTAACTCTGGAAGCCCACAAGTTAAATGCCACAGCAAGAAAGGAACACCACATGGGCACTCAGCAGTAGGAGAGGCAGAGAGGCTGCTGGCAGAGGCATCCCCTGGTGTCTCGGCTCTACCAGAGGCCTGGGTGCTATGGCACCTTCCCCATAGCTCTGGCCCAGAGTTGGTCACATGGCCTGGGGCCTGTCCTGTTGTTTGGGGCCTTGTGGCCTGCCTTTGTCTCTGGCCTTATCAGCCCTGTGAGGGCACCTCGGGGCCAGCTGGCATCCTCTCAGGCTTTCCCATCAAAAGCGGTGTCCCCTCTTCCACGGGCTTGCCTACTGAAGTGTGGACATCTAGGATTGCCTTTGTGTTCTGTGGGGTCAGCAGGAAGCTCCTTAGAGGAGGGGCTAAGGGCTGATGTTTCTGCCCTTTCCGCTGCTGGCAATGGGGCCAGTATTCTCCATGAAGGCAAGGTTCCCCTCTGTGGTAAGGAGTCTTACCACTGAGCTGTCCCAAGACCTATAGCCCACGGTGTTTGTCAGGCTAACATGTGCCCACCTCAGCACAATCCAAAGGTCTCAGGGGATTAACTACCCGTGCCCTGCCACAAGTTACCACCGTGGCTGCTTCTCCAACACATTCCGCTGGCTCATTTCCAGGTGGCAGGCTAACTGACTCAAGGCTCAGACCTGGGGCCACAGGTGAGGGTCATGGTCTCAGTGACTGAGTTAGATCTGCAAGCAAGGCCAGGGCCAGGGCCTCGAGGTCAAAAAGGTGTTAGGGAACTGGGCAGCCTGGAAATGAGGTTTTCTCCTGGGGGAACTGGGGTGGTGGAGCAGCACACACAGGTGACACACTAGTGGCCGGGTGACAGACACACTAGTGGTCAGGCAGGTGCCGCAAGGAGAAATGAAGGCAAATGACACAACCTCTAGGACCCCTAGGAGGGTGGGGGTCAAACCAAAGGTGGAGGGAACATTGTTCTTTCTGTGTCTCCTCACCCTAACAGGCCCAGAGAATCCAGGTGACAGGCAGGACCCAACCTCCAGGTGGCGGGTGGGAATGACGGCTACAGTGCCAGCCAGATGTGTTATTGGCCAGGTGCCAGGACCGGGGACACCCAGGGATCTCAGAAAGGCGCAAGGCACAGGAAGAATGAAGGCCCTGAGGGGAGACCGAAGGGAGCACTAGAGGAGGGGAGAAGCCCCGCCCCTGCCTCCTTCATGGGCAGCAGAATGACTTTCTATCACGTAGGCAAATTTTGGCATAGAGCCCTTGTCCATCACCTAGGGCCCCCTCTGTCTTTGCCACTCCATCCAGCCCAGGGTGTGTTTCTTCCGAGAAACGGCCTTGAGTCCTGCTCCCCACTACTGTACACTTCAATCTACTTCCTGTCCATCTTCTGCCTCCTCCTCCGAGGGGACCTCCCAACTCATGGGTACTATGGAATCGCTGGTGGACTCTTGAAGTGCCTACCTCCTCCAGGGGTGGCTGGTTTTTTTGTTGGGAAGGTGAGAAGACCCTGGCCCACCCTGGTCCAACTCCAGTCACTCTGGAGTTTGGGATTTCTCTTCTGGGAAAGGTGAGGGTCTGGCTCAGAGCTCTGGGGCACTAGGGCTTGAGTGTGGTTGAGTGGTTCAGGCCAGGTGCTGGCATCTGTGACAGAGCACCTGGACAATCAGCAACACCGAGTGGACTCCAGGGAAGCACCCAACTCCTAGGAAGGGGTCCCTAGAGCCCTGAGGGCTGCTGTTTCTCCTGTGGTTCCACAGGCACCTCGGAGTTCCACCCCATACTCTGGGTGACCTGTGACCTGTGTTACCCCAATGCCTTAGACAGCCCCCCTTCCAGCTGGCTCAGGGCCTGGACTTCCTAGTGTCCTGTCCCCCACAGTGCCCTCTTACCAGCCAGACAACCAGAGAGTAGTGGCCACGGGCGGCCGCAGCGTGCAGTGAGCTCATGCCGTCCAAGGCACGCAGGCGCACGTCGGCCCCGCAGTCTTTCACCAGGAACTGCGCCAGATGCAGGTGGCCCTCTTGGCAGGCAAGGTAGAGCGGAGATGCACCGTTGCGGGTCTGCTGGTTCACACCACTGTGATGGAGGGAGACTCGTGAGGCCTGCACCCAGAACTGCCCGGGGGAGGCTGAGCGGGGTCCGCACTGGGGAGATTTTCCGCAGGTCACTCTTGGGCCTGTGTGAACCCTTGGTTCCCAGTGACCAGGTGCAGGGAGGGTCAGTGACCTTCCCCAAGCTGACATCATTCTCAGGTGACCTTCATGTCCTTGTCCTTGATCCCTGATCCCTGACCATATAGTCTGAGTTTCCCTAATTCCCTCCAGCTTCTGCCTCCATGGGCTCTGTGCCCCACCCCCTGCAGCCAGAGTCCTTCCTTTCTCTCTTTCCTTGCCTGGGTCAAGTTTACTCCTGTCAATCATTTTGGACGGAGGAAGGTCACAGTCCTGACTGCCTTCTCAGCCATCCCTGTAGAGACACAGAACGGACCCCTAACTTCCAAGGATCCCCTCTGTCTCTCTGGCACTGTGGCTGGTAGTGTCTGTTGCTGCCACCGAGCAACCCTGATGGACATAACCTCTGTATCCGCTGAGCAGCGTCTTCGCTTGGCCACAGTGCCGCGCTCACTGGGACTGGGTAAGGTGGCCTTCTTTAGCAGTAAGGCTTGGCTCTTGACTACTCCTGGCTGGAGCATGTTTGTCTTCTAAGGCTCTGACTGTGCCTTGACCTCGTCCCACATCCTCACCTCTGGGGCCCATAAGCCAGCATGCCACTTAGGCATGGGAGGCAGGGGAGCAATGACCTGCTTCCATGGACACCCTGCAGCTCCCTGAGTGACTTTTGATCCACCCCAGAGGGGCACCTCTACTCCATCATAGAGGGGCCCTTACAAGCTTCAACCGGCAAAAGGGTAAACTGAGGCTCAGAGCTGAATGAGTTGCTCAAGGGGCAAGGGTTTGGGTCTCTTTGCTTTCAAAGCCCCTCTGCCCTGCTTTGCTCTAACAAGGTGAGCTTCGTACAAGGGCTCAGACCAGAACACAATGAAGGAGGGAAGAGAAATTCGGAGGCCACTCGCCTCGGTGGGTCTGGTCCTGTCTTCCCTCAATCACCAAATCTAAAAGGGTCGGGCACAAGGCCTTGGATTTGATGAGGCTGGTCCAGTCAAGGTGTTTCCAATGTGGAGGATGAGCCCAGGTCAGCATGTCTGAAGGCATTTGTTTTTCCCAAGCACCATTTGGGTGCAATTTTTGCAGCCCCCAGACCGGTGCATTGCTGCACCTATGTTTAAAGGCTCTCCCTTCCCCATGCAGAGCCTGCATCCATGCCTTCTACCCCTGCTTATCCTCTGGCTCTGGAATCACAGGGCCTGCCTCAAAGGTCACCAGCATGTCCCTCTCCTCTGTGAGGGCTCCCTCGGTGGTCAGTCTCCATGTGCAGGGTTCTGGGCTCTCACCTGCTATGGGCCGCTGTCAGGAGCTTCACACAGGTCAGATCGCCACTAACGGCAGCGTGGTGCAGCGGTAAGGCCCCCTCCAGTGTCTCCAGTGTGGCTGTGTGGCCCTCACGTAGCAACCACTCCACCAGTGCTGGATGGCCAAACCGGGCAGCCAGGTGCAACGGGGAGACACCTGAGGCATCTTGGTCCTACCAGGACACAAGCGGGATGCTGAGCCTAGGCAGGCCCCAGGGCAGCCTGGCTGGGCACCACCAGTATGGCCAGCTGACTGAGGCTGGTCTCCTGGAGAACCCTATAACGCCTGCTGCTGGTTCCCTTCCTACTTCCTCCATCCCCATCTTGATCAAGGAAGAAGCTGGGCTGGACCACTGGGATCCCTCCCCATCCACTCCAGCTCCCAGCCTTTCTGATCAGTTCAGTCCCTGCACGTTCTGTAAGTGCTTGGAAAAGCTTCAGCTAACACAGGGATTCTCGCTGCAGATGTTCCGGGACAGAGACCTCTAAACCTCTGCCCCTCATCCCACCCCAGGATGGTCCCCAAGGCATTTCTCCTGAAGGTGTTAGGCATCTGGCAGACCTGGGCGTTCCCTGAGGGTACCATAATCCAAAGGGAATCTGGAAATGGGCCAGTGCCTGCCGTCTGCCCTCACGGGTCATTGGAAGAACCCTTGAAAAAAGGGCATGGAGGCTGGAGCAGTTCTAAGCCCTGTGCCACTGGTGTCTGTCTCCGTCCAACTCGACGGCTTCCTTGTGCTCCCAAGCTGCAGCATGGCTGACAGCCTTTGTCCCTTACCTGCACCAAGCAGGTAGAGGCATGCAAACAGCGACAAGGCTGGTAGCTCTAATAGACATGTTCTAGCAGGATGATCACACGACTTGAGAACCTTCTCACTAGGACAGTTGTCAGCCTGTGTCCCCAGAGCTCCAAGATCCTGAGAGCCCAAGGTGCCTCTTTACAACTCCACTTCTTGACCCTTTGGGGAATAGGTCCTATCGATCAGGTCTGATCAGAGATGGGATCCTGAACACTGGCAAGGCCATCGTTGGTGGTCCTAGGTGCTCCTTGCTGGGGGAGGGGTGGAAAAGCCCAGGTGACTTTTCTGTATACATATGAGGGTGACTGATGTGGCCTTGGTGTTCAAGGGTTTGTTCTGGGTTATTTTGGGGATGGTGGTGGTGGTGGAGGGCAGTGAGAGGCAGAGGCACACATCTCTGACTGAGACAGAGCTTAGGACCTTCTGGACAGCAGGCATAGAGCCACCCTAGTCTAGCTTACCTGCAGCCCGCAGCCCCCGTCGCGGACCAGCCAGCACAGCTCGGCCAGGTTGCCAGTGGCGGCCGCATCATGAACTGGTGTGGCCCCGTTGTGTGCCTGCTGGTTGCCGGGCAGCTTGGCCCTCTGCACCAGGAACTTGACACAGTCCAGGTGGCCAGCCCGGGTGGCATGATGCACCAGGCCTGCCCCCAACTCATCAGTGATGCCTGGGCTCAGGGCACCCGCCTCTAGCAGCCGCTCCAAGGCGGCTACATCCCCATCCTTGGAGGCCGCCAGCGCCTGCTGCTCTTCCATCCTAAGTCGGATTCTCAGTGGTGGCTTGTGAGCTTGTGTGCAGGCCCAGCAGGGCTTCCTGTTTCAGGCGTGGACGCTGCTGAAGGCTCTGGTTACCTGATAAGCGGCTTGCTAGGCAGATGGGAGGCAGCAGCGTCGCGGGTGGTGGGGGCAGGCTCTGGGGGCTGGCCCTCAAAGCCTGGCTCAGTGCCTGGAGCTTCTGAGCATGGAGAGAGAGCGCGGCCATGGAGGAAGGGATATGCGAGTCAGGGCAGTGGGTGTCCCTCAGCAGCTGGAGCCCTTTCACCTGCAGAGCAGAGCAAAGCAAGAGGATGCCTCAGCAGGGCTCTGGGCCTGGGGTGGGTCTCCAGCAGCCAGAAGGTGTTTGCAGCTACAGTCAGCCTAGGCTCAGAACCTGCGCCAGCAAATATTTCAGTGAGAGACTAGCAGGCCACCCAGAAGGGGTCTCAATTTTCCTTTAAGAGCAGATCCACTGTGGTAGATCCACTTAGGGACTGAACACCCCAAGTCTCTCTCTCTCTCTCTCTCTCTCTCTCTCTCTCTCTCTCTCTCTCTCTCTCTGTGTGTGTGTGTGTGTGTGTGTTTACCTGAGACAGGGTCTCACTAAGGGTCTGGAACTCACAGAGAACAGAGTTCCACCCTCCTCTACCTCATGAGTCGGGATTAAAGATACACCCCCACTATGCCTGGCTGGACTCTGTATCTGAACCCTGGCCCTTGGCTGTTCTCAGCACTGACACCGGGTGAGCTTGCAGTGGCTGCTGGATGGTAAAACCTCTAAGGTGAGGTGATGACCTCAGAGCCCCACACTGAAGGTGACAATGATGACCTCAGAGCCCCACACTGAAGGTGACAATGATGACCTCA
>NC_022030.1:60470366-60504901 GCF_000317375.1 Microtus ochrogaster
TCTTGGGATCTGGACCACCCATGGTCTTGTTGGGGAAGTGAGGACTAGCATGGCCTCTCCCTGGTGTCACAGGTGGATGCTGACTGGGGACCTCTCTCAGTCTACCAGAAGTCCCTTCCAAGCACTTGGTGTCATTTTACAATCATATACCAGGAACCTCCTTCCCTTCTGCTCAGACAGACAGACAAGCATACATTGGCCTTGTGAACAGCAAAACAGAATCTCCCACCACCACCAGAAAAAAACCAAGACATCTCAGACATATTTTATTAGTTCATTTAATTTCCACATGTGTGTCATCCTTTGGACCATAGACCCACATGCTAAGAACATTCAAGAAGATATGCCTATGTAAATATTGGTACAATGTGCGCCACATCCTCAAGATGGCAGAAACCTTTGTAAGGAAAATTAAATTAAAGTTGAGTGAGAAATGATCACATCTCCCACTTTGGCCAAGACTAAGATCAGACACTAGGCCCCCGTCAGCCACATTGGTTAAATCCCTGAGCAGAAGGAAGGGAGAAAACACGTGGCCAGGTGAACTGTGACCTCCAGGGAAAAGGAAGGGCCTGCCAGGTGTGAGGCCTCATCTGGAGGACCATTCAGCCTGGGAGACTGAAGGGCAGTGACACCGGAGGCCAGAGGAGGGCGGCAGTGGGGAGGCTCTGTGGGAGCACATGGGAGGCCATGGGTGAAGACAAAACCAGGTTTCCTATTTTCCCGACAGCAGCTAAATGATAGTGGAGACTGGATTTTATCTTCAGGCCAAAGTGATTTCTGGGGCCAGGAGTCCCTGACAGGCTGCCCCACACTTTCCGTTCCCACATAGCCTTTGGCAGGAGGTGACGGGGAAGTCCTATGTGGCGTTGGTCCTAAGCCTGTAAGAATGGGGCTGGAGTGGGGTTCTGTGTGACAGGCAGCCCTCATTCCTCTGTGCCCGAGCAGGTCATTCGTCTGACTGCAGCTCTTGAGAGGGGACAGCTTAGGGGTGTTTCCTATGGATCGAGTGGCCAGAGTTCAGCTGGCCCCTGAGGGACAGAGCAGCTGCGAGCCCTAGCGCTAGCTCTCCAGCTGGGCCACAGCCTGCTTCAGGTCCTCCACAATGAGGTCCACTTCGGCCCTGGTGGTACCGCGGCCCACACTGAGGCGGAGTGCGTTTCGGGCCACATCCACGGGGATCCCGCAGCTCAGCAGCACTGGGGATGGCCTGCAGGAGAGGGACAGTTATCGGCTGCTGCTGAGGGCCTGCCCTCCTTTGTGCTCTGACCTCTCAGCCAGATCCTCAAGCTTAGGGTGTGCTGTGTCCACCCAGTGCCCAGCTACATGGCCTGCTGACACTCACCTCTTGTCCCCAGACATTCTTCCAAGTCTACTCTAAGCTAAGGTGGGAAACTAATTCTCCCATTCTCTCTGGTACCCAGATGGGGAACCACACTGCCTCCTCCCACCAGCTGTGTTCAGCTCTGCACTGAGCCCTGGCTCCTGGACTTTCCTGTATTGAGATCATGGTGATGTTCCCCGAACAATGCCATCTAGGGCTTCACTGGGGCAGTCCCTGTGCCCTTTCCGTCTGTCCCTCCCACTTGCCAGTCTCCAGCTGGCCTCAGTCTCTCTGCTCTTGCTGGAGCCTGGGCCACCAGGTGCTGGACTCCAGGCACTGTCTGCCCTCCATTGATCCTTTCTCTCTTCCGTGAAGCCTGACCCTTGTCCTCCTCTGCTGGCTGGCAAAGGCACCCTCTGTATTCCCTTCACATGCCCACGTACCATCCCACCAGTTCTGGATCCAGTATTGAGTGCTGGCTGCCAAGCCCATTCACCCAGTTCCACCCCCATCCACAGGCACCCGCATCGTCTCCCAGGCAGGAGCAGAACCCATCTCCCCTGCCATGGTCTGCAGCTCAGGGACTAGGCCCTGAGAGTTGGGTGTAGCCGAGAATACTCACCGGTCTTCATGATCTGAGTGGCATGAAGCTCCCACACTGGCCAGCAGTGTCTGGCACTGTGCAAGCACCCTGTATCCTATGAAGACAGCATATGTTCTTAGATCAGGACTTGGGTCATGCCCCCCCCCCACCAGCCTTCTGTGTCTGGTTCCCTGCCACCACCCGCTGAATCTCAGTGCAAGCAGAATTCCAGGAAAATGACTTCCTTTTTCCTCCAGCTACAGAAACGCCAACCCTCTTCTGCCTCCTAAGACTGACTAGAAAACGGTATTCTAACCACCCACCTCACGGGCACTCTGACAGACTGTCTTACTCATGGGGTAGTGCCAGGTAGCACTGAGGTCAACCCCCTACTGCTGTGTTCATCCAGGACACACTGCCTCCTTCTCACAAGCCCGGGATTAACCCTAAAACTCCAGAACTGCCACACTTAAATCAACACAGGTCATCACTGGGCACAGCTGCCCCCTGGCAAAGGCGGAGATGGCTTCCTCCATTAGGGGTTGTGAGGAGGGCAAGCAAATTTGCTTCAGCTGCCATCGTGTTCCATCAGGACAGCAGGCTCCTCTGTGACCCAGGGAGATAAGGTATGACACCCTCTTCCAAGTCAAAAGCCGGGACAGCTCAGTGATTAAGAACAGCGACTGCTCTTCTAGAGGACGCCCGGTTCAATTCCCAGCTCCCACATGGTGTCTCCCAACTTTGTATAATGGGATCTAATGCCCTCTTCTGGCTGGCAGTCAGCATGTAACAGCACTTAAATACATTTAAACAAACAAATAGACAAACAAATAAATCTTTGCTGGGCATTGGTGGTGACCCATGCCTTTAATCCTAGCACTCGAGAGGCAAAGGCCAGCCTGGTCTATACAGAGTGAGTTCCAGGAGCCAGTGCCATAGAGAAACCCTGTCTCCAAAAACAAAAAACAAACAAACAAACATAAAAAGGAAAAGGAAAAGAAAATAGAGAGAGAGAAGGAAAAAAAGAAAAAGAAAGAAAGAAAGAAAGAAAGAAAGAAAGAAAGAAAGAAAGAGAGGGAAAAGTCAAAAGCTTCCTGCAGAAGCCCCTGAATGAACCACAGGTTTGGGGCCCTGGCCTGAGGCTCTCAGGGAACTGGAGTGTTACCCCCTGCCCGGGGAGGGGGGGGGAGGGGTGGGGCACCAGACTGCTCTGGAGAAGATGTCTCCTGAACATGCTTGCACTTTGTCCTCAGTCAGCTGCCACAGCGGCCCCTGCATTCTTCTCTTGTAATCCTAGCTTGTCTAACCTGGGCTGACTTTCTTTTCTAAGACAGGTTGGCCTGTGTAGTCCGCTGTCAATCCTAGCCAAGCTCACCAGTCGCCTGGGAAAATGCCTGCTAAAGATATCAACTGCACTGTTCTGGGAACACTTGGGGGCAGGGGCAGGTCCAGGTTCAGACCCCAACACACACAGGGACCAGGATTAGATTGGTAGTCACCTTGAAGCTTGGACCCTTGGATGGAGAAGTTGCAGGTGTTGGGAAGCCTCTCCACCCCAGGAAATCTGCTGTTCAGGTGGATTCTCTTACCAAATTCAGCCTAAAAACCAAACCACACACACACCATGAAATGGTCAGTGATTTCTTTGAAGTCACCCTTTCCCAACAACTGTTTACTATCTAGACTTCTTTGGAAACAGAACCTCAGCCTGTGTTTATTTTGTTGTAATAGCTATGGGGACAGATAGGCTATGGACCCCAAAGCTAGAACAAGTAAACACACTAAACATATCCACCCTTCACACACAACCATGTGTCTACAAGAAAGATACACTCCTGGTTGGTCCAGGTCCCTCTTTGGGGTGTCTGAGGCCAGCTAACTTCCAGCACCCAGTTCTGCTCCTTCTTTCTCCAGGACCTACTGTTTCTCCAGGTTCCCCCAGAGTTTCCTTCAGAGGGAGATAGTGGCTGGTCCCGGCTATGCCGCCGGCACTCTCCCACGCGGGCAGGTCCCGCTCACCTCCAGTCTCTCCTCCAGGTAATCCCGGATGTCTCTCATGTGGGCCTCATAAGCCTCGCAGTTTTCACTCACGAGCTCAGCAGCCTGGGGACACACAGACGTGTGAGAATCAAGACACCAGACAGCTGCAGAGAACTTTCATGACCGCTCCTGTGCCTCTGCAGCTGCCCCAGGTGCTCGAGCAGCAGGATCACCAGGTGCTCCCTACCGGCTCCAGGTGTCACAGGCAACACAGCAAATAATCCCCGAGGGAATCTCAGGCCCTAAAGACCGTCATTCCACAGAGGGACAAAACTAGGACACCACACAGGCCCCCGAAGGAGGTAGTCACCAAAGAATAGGTAGGTTGTTTCTACCTGCAGGGAAGACAGTGTGTCTCTTGGCTAGCTGCCTGCCTTGATGAAGGTCATGCCCTCAGGCCCCGGCCAGGCAGGAGAATGGAAGTGCCTGAGCCCCAGGGTTGGGGGTTGGGGATGACGGGTGACGCACGCCTTTAATCCACACGCCTTTAATCCCAGCACTCGGGAGGCAGAGGCGGGTGGATCTCTGTGAGTTGGAGGCCAGCCTGGTCTACAAGAGCTAGTTCCAGGACAGGCTCCAAAGCTACAGAGAAACCCTGTCTCGAAAGAAAAAAAAAAAAAAAAAAAAAAAAAAAAAAGTAAGTGCCTGGTAAGGACTGAGGTGACATGCTGTACCGTGTTAGGATCATGCTAACTGCTACACAAGAGGCCCACAGAAATCATGGCAGATGCCCAACAAAGGACAAGAACTACCTCGTCTAGTGCTGTGGGCCTTGAAAATAGACAAGAGACACCTTGGCACTAGAGGAGGAGACGGTCACAGCTGCTGTTTCAGGTGCATGGGTGAGGACAGGTGCCCCAGGAGGTCTCCCAGCCTTGAGAGCAAGGACCTGGAAAGTGGGAGGCACGACAGAGAAAGCAGAGGGACCTGGACAGTTTGGGATGCTAAGAATGGTGGTTATTTTTCATAATCAACTAGACTGGCATTAGAATTACTATGGCAACAGACTGTGGGAATGCCGGTGAGGGTATTTCCAGAGAGGTTTAACTTTGGAGGGAAGACCAACCCAGAATGTGGGCAGCACCACCCCATGGGTCCTGGACTACATCAAAAGAAAGTGAGCGGATCACCAGTGTCTCTCTCTCTGTCTCTCTGTCCTGTGGGTGCAATGTGACCACCCTTGCACAGCCCAGTTTCTGAAGACTGAGCGGAGCTCAGGCTCCAGAGGAGACAAGCCAACAGTCCCATACCTGACCCGGGCGCCTCACACCCCGCAGTTCAACAGGGGACCAGCCCAACTGCCTGCAGGGAGGCCAGGGTGCTATCTCTCCGTCTAGAAGAGATTCAGACTTTTTCCTTTAAAAGGTATTCTCTTAGTGTGTGTGTGTGTGTGTGTGTGTTTGCATTTGCATATGACACAGCGCACATGGAGGTCAGAGGACAAAGGGGCTTCAGGGAACAAACTTGGGTCATCAGGCTGGGGGCCTTTACCTCAGAGCTGGCTCACTGGCCTAGTTTTTTCCTGCTCAAAGGTCCACCAAGAACAAAGGTCCCCTGAACTCCCAATCCTCCTGCCCCCACCTCCCAAGGGCTCAGAAGTCTGGCTCTAGTTCTCCAGCTTCACGCAGGAAACTCTGGGATTTCATTAATCAGTGCACTCCTGGGGTCAAGACACCTGGCCAAGGCCGCCAGCCTTACCTTCCCGAGGCCAGCAATCATAGGCGTGTTCTCGGTCCTGCAGGAGACAATGCATAGTGTGATGTCAGTGAATGTCCTCAGAGGGCTACATGCCATTGTTCTAAAGTGCCTTACATTGTCCTTCCTAAAAGAGGGCCTTCAGGTAGGTGCTCAGGAGCAGCCTTGGACCACAGCGTGCGTGTGCACGCACACACAGCCTGGACAGCCATGGTCCTTTGCAAGAACCACATGCTGGCTCTCCACAGTGACAATTCCACCTGGACCCTTTCCAACCCAGAGAGTATATGCCCAGAGAGTAAGGAAAAAACAATGTTAACATTTTACCTTTTTTTTTTTTTTTTTTTTTTTGAGACATGGTTTCTCTGTAGCTTTGGAGTCTGTCCCGGAACTAGTTCTTATAAGCCAGGCTGGCCTCAAAATCACAGAGATCTGCCTGCCTCTACCTCTCGAGTGCTGGGATTAAAGGCGTGTGCCACCACTGCCTGACTATTAATAATTTTTTTTTTTAAGTTTTGGTTGAATAAAATTTTCTTAAACTTTTCTAAGTGTGTTTTAAAGCTGCCGTCTGCTGGTTGTTTATCACCAGAGGACATTGTTGCATCCTGACCAGTATTCCCTGTCATTTTTTATCCCAGCCACTCTGGCAGGCAAGGGACACAGGAGGGTTCTAATTTGTATTTTCCTAAACCTCCAATCTGAATACTTTGTTGCACATCTAGAAGCTGACTAACTTCTTGGGGAGGTTACCCATTATGTCTTTGGCCCATTTTCTGATTGTCTTTTGAGTTTGGGGAGTTCTTTATTCTTGTGTTGTTTAAATTGTCAACTTAACCATGATCTAGAATTATCTGGGCAGACGATCTTACTGAGGAATTGAGCAGCGCAGCTTGGCCTGTGGGCATGTCTGTGGGAGGTATTGTCTTCATTATGTAATTGATGAGGGAAAACTCAGTCCACTGTGGGCGGCACCATTCCCTGGATTTGGGTCCTGGATTGTCTGAGTGTGGAGGTGGTGGAGCATGCCTATAATCCCAGCACTCAGGAGGCAGAGGCAGGTGGATCTCTGTGAGTTCGAGGCCAGCCTGGTCTACAGAGCAAGTTCCAGGACAGTCAGAACTGTTACACAGAGAAACCTTGTCTCAGAGAGAGAGAGAGAGAATGAGAGAGAGGAGAGTGGAGAAAGCTCTCTGAGCACTGCGTATGCATGCATTCCTCTCTTCTTCCTTTCTGTTCCCGACTGTATGCTGTGATGAGCTCTATTCTAGGCAAGTGTTCTACCATTGAGCTATAACTTCCAGACTCTCCTGTTTTTATAAACTCTGCTTTTGTGAGCTACTGCACACTTTTTAAATTTTAATTTGGGGATATACCTATTCATCTCTTTGTAAAGTTTTTTCCCAGAGGCTGTGGATATTAACTCTATGTATTATATTACTATATTATATTGTGCTGGCTAGTCCTATGTTAACTCAACATACACACACACTAGAGTTATCTGAGAGGAGGGAGCCTCCATTGAGAAGATGCTCCACAAGATCCAGCTGTAAGGCATTTTCTTAATTTGTGATTGATGGGGGAGGGCTCAGCCCATTGTGGGTGGTACCAGGCTGGTGGTCCTGGGTTCTACAAGCAGTCTGAGCAAACCATGGGGAGCAAACCAGTAAGCAGCACCTCTCCATGGCCTCTGCATCAGCTCCTGCCTCCAGGTTCCTGCCCTGCTTGAGTTCCTGTCCTGATTTCCTTCAGTGATGGACTAGGATATGGAAGTGTTAGCCAAATGAACCCTTTCCTCCCAACTCGCTTTTGGTCATGGTATTTTGCCTCATCAGTAGTAACCCTGACTAAGATACATATATAACTATGTGTTAATAAACTTTTCAGCCTATTGATTTTATCCTTTTACCAGCTAAGCGAGACATCGAGTCCAGGCATGGTGAATATACCCTGTAGAGCCTGGGAGGTTGGGGCTGGAGGGTCAGAAGTTCAAGGCTAGCTTGAGCCACATTAGACCTGTCTAAAAATGACAAACAAATATAGGAATGTCCCTTTTTCTAAAGCTCTGCCTCTATGCGGTCATTTTAATTTGGCCTCAGCTTCTCTGTTTCTCCTCATCTGGCAACACCTGGCTCTCCTCTTTAGCCCTGAAGACCTGTTTCCCAGGTGTGGGATTCTAATTTCTCTCAGCTGTGTGCACAACCCTCCTCTGGTCTCCATCGCTTCAAATGTAAAAGCCATGTCAATCAAAGTGTTTTCCTCTTGTGCATCAGATGCTGTCTGTTTGCTTTCACGACTCCCATTATTCCACTTTGAAATGCCTTGCCATACATTTCTTTGGGTTTATTTGACTTTTTTTTTTTTTTTTGCCTTTTTGCTTGTTTTGCGCCCCTCTCTTTCTGAATCTGTGCTTATATCTCTTCTTAAATTTGAGAAACTGGTCTTTTATTATTATTTTGGAGTTCATTTTTTTTCAACACAGGGTCTCATTCTGTATAGAAATATATATATATATATTCTATATAGAAATATAGAAGGCTGTCCTGGAACTCACTATGTAGAACAGGCTGGACTCAGACTCACAAAGATCCACCTGCCTCAGCTTCTTGAATGCTGGGCTTAAAGGCGTGCGCCAGCAGGGCTGACCATCTCCTCAGGTGACCCTTTAAGCCCTGTCCTCTGTCTTCTCCTCTGTGGGGAGTTGACCGACACGTATGTCACACTGTTTTTGATGGCTTCAGAGGTCCCCGACGCTCTGTCTTTTTCCTGGTCTCCTGTCTATTATTCTCCCTTCCGGTGCAGGTTCCTTTCCTTTTTCTCACTTTCCCGTTGGCGAGCCTGTCCACATATCCACTCGGGTTGCTGCAGTTTCTGGATGGATCCTCACATGGCGACTTCCATCCGGTTCGCGCATTCCAAGTGTGCCCAAGCTTCACTGATCTCAGTGTTTGCTGTCTCTCGTCCTTCTCTTGGGGTTGGCACCCACTGATGTTTTCTTCCCTTTGCTTTCAGCTCTTTCTAGTCCTTGGCATGAAACCTGGCCATTTTCACATGTCATGAGACTTTGCATCTTGGTTAATTTTTCTGCTCTTCCTGGCTCGCTCTGACTCTGCTCTGCAGGGAAAGAGCGTGTATCCCAAATGCTGCCGGTGGGATGGAGAAGCCACAGTTCTCCCTTGGGCTGTATTCTCTTGATATCTAAAGAGGATGTGTTCTGTTACTGATGGGTGGAGACTCCAGGGTCTCTTTAGAGTCTCTACTGACACCATTGTGGGACTGTGGATGCCCAGACAGCCCATGTGGATGGAAGCCCGAGTGTCCGTTTGGTGATTGCTGGGGAGGGACAGCACACTGTCCTATGTGGATGGCCTAGAGCAGGTACTGCCTAGTGTTTCTTCTTGATTGGCTGGCTGGCTGCAGGCTTTAGAGCAAGGCAGTTCTTGCCTTCCCTTACCACTGTTTCCAGGCTGGTTCTGGGTATGGAACACTTGCCAGGGAGCCGCCGTGGCATTGTTTCTGTCTCCCCGTCTTCTTAGACATTCTAACAAAGGTGGTATTAGCACGGATTTGGGGTTATGCAATGGAGACCCGGGGTTCTCACAAAGGAAAACGGCCCCTTTTGTACCTACTGAGCCGCTACTTTAGAGAACAACAGAGCGCCGCAGCACGTAGGGAATCCAACACCCTGAATTAGTTATGAGAGAGGACGACTCCTATCATGTGCTCCGAGTCACCCCGAGAGACTGCAAGACAGAGACCTGCTGTAGAAATCAGTCAGCAGCAATTCTGATTCGGGGTGACAGAAACGGCGAAGAAACGGGACAGTAGTGTGGCCAGCCGGGCAGAAGCTTGTTAGGCTTTCAACCTTACCCTGGCCTGAAATTCCGCTCTTGTCCACCTCCAAACAGCATGGGGTACAGGGGGGTAAGTTTACCGACCCCTCGTACATACAGAGCACCAATCCTGGGACCGTAGAACTAGAAGGGAAAGCCAGTCATTTACTCAGTGGGAACTGTTTGGTGACCTGTTCCGCTTGTGTCTGAGTGTCAGAGGTTCAGAAGTGTTCGGGGGAGCGCCATCCTGCTGGTTCCTTGTGGCCTGGCTGTCTATCTGCCACCACCGTGGTATATCAGAGTCACAGGAACCCCCAGGTGCAGGGCAGAGCCCCAGCCTGAGGAATGGGCAGGTGCTGGACTCATGTTCTGGTGTAACGGGATTATGAAGGGAAGGGGCTAGAACAAGAGGCGGCCAAGGGCTTTTTCTATACATGTCTCTATGCCCCCCAGTGATATGAGGCAAAGGGTTAAGGGTCACGGTGTCAGGCCAGCTTGTGTGCGCCTTTAGGGACTAGCTAAGGACTATGCTGCCAAACAACACACAATTTCTTGGTTCTCACAGCTGCCAGAAAGCCAAAGTCTTTGCTGTGACCTTGTCCCTGTACTGCGCCTTCAAGAGCCACAAAGACCAAACCTTTCTGCTGAGAAGCCATAGTTTAACCAAGGAAGGCACAGTTTCCTGGCCCCACCTCTTCCATGCTGGTGGGGACCTCCACATGGGCAGATGAGCCCCCTGCAACCAGCACTCTCTGTGTACCAAACCCACTGCCTTCCAATCCTCCACAGAGCCCGCTATGTCCTCCCTCGGCTCCCTGTGGTTGGGGTGTCCTGCCACCCGTGTCCTGGCTGGCCAGGCGTCATCCTAGCTGTCACCGGTCCTGTCCGACACATGCACTGAAAGTTCTGAGGACAAAGCCCTTCCTGAGTGGTTGTCATGGTATCTCAGCACCCGGTCCTTGACAGGCACCTGGAGCTCACTAGATGACCACAGCGACTTAAGCAGGAAGGGACAGCGCAGCTGAAGGCTCCACTCCACTGTGTCGAGGAGGAGGGCAGGGGCCCCTGCACACATACCTTGTGCCCCACGATAGTCAAGAAGTCCACACCCAGGTCCTCCACATCCACTCGCCTCTTCCCCAGTGCCTGGGCAGCATCTGTGTGCACGAGGACTCGGGGCAGCCCTGAGGCAGCCCGGCTCTGGTTCAGGGCCTTAATTCGTCGGCTGATCTCAGGGACAGGCTGGAGCGGGAAGAGGCAAGCCGCTGAATGAGCGTGTGCTTCTGATTTGATGGGGGCGGAATGAATTACAGGAGCGGCAGGAGACCAGTGAAGCCGCAGAACTCAAGGACACGAAAAGAACAGGCCAAGTGGAGGCACAGGGAAATTCCCACGTCAAGCACCTTCTCCCCGAGGTCTCCTCGCAAAGGAAAGGTCTGACTCACCATGATGACGCCAGTCTCGTTGTTAGCCAGCATGATGGTCACGAGGCACGTGGTGGGGCGGACAGCCGCCAGGACATCCTCAACCTCTGCCTGTCCGCTCACCTTCGACACTGGGACAAAAGTGACCTCTGAGATACAAAACACATACCCTAAGGTTAGCCAATAACTCCATAATTATATTTCTTAAAAAAGGAATGTGCTATCCAAGTTCAGAAAATATTAGAAGAGGAATTTCAGGCGCTGCCAATGAGAAACTCAGGACTCAGGCTATCCTCACAACTGTGGGGCTCAGGTGGTGAGTAGCTGCAGGAGGCTGGCAGAGCCATGGCAACAGGCAAAATCTTCAGAGGCGCGTTAGCAGACACACCCAGGCAGAGATAGCAAAGAGTGGACTTTCCAGGGACAAATGACAAAAGTTCCACAGAGAATTGGAATAGACTCCAGCCAAACACTGCCCATAGTCAGTGGAGTCTAATAGCTGGCTGTCCCATCAGCAGACAGACACTTTCTTTTTCTTTTCCTCTTTCTTTCTTTCTTTCTTTCTTTCTTTCTTTCTTTCTTTCTTTCTTTCTTTCTTTCTTTCTTTCTTTTTTTTTTCCGATACAGGGTTTCTTTATAGCTTTGAAGCCTGTCCTGGAACAACCTCTTGTAGACCAGGCTGGCCTCGAACTCTCAGAGATCCGCCTGCTTCTGCCTCCCGAGTGCTGGGAAGGCATATGCTACCACCGCCTGGCCAGACAGACATTCTTTAGAGGAACCTGGACAAGGATGTCAGCCTGAGCAAGCCCTTTATAACCCATGGTTCTTGGGACAGATTTCTGCATTGCCATGACTGTGTGCAAGATATGACACCAACCATGTCCCCCTCAAAAAGGCATGCCTTTATTCTCAGCACTTGAGAGACAGAGGCAGGAGGGCTCTGTGAGTTCAAGGCCAGCCTGGTCTACAGAGCTCATTCCAGGACAGGTAAGGCTATGCAGAGAAACCATATCTCAAAAAACAAAAAGAAAGAAAGAAAGAAAGAAAGAAAGAAAGAAAGAAAGAAAGAAAGGTAGGTCAAGCCCTCTTCAATATGCCCTGTTCTTCCATGAGACACATTCATTAAATTTCCTTCAGCAGAAATTTGTAGGAAAATTCACTCATGTTTTGGAAAGTTATTTAAAAGAACAATAACACCAGAAAAACTAATTCCTATAAACTAGTGTGGCAAAAAGATGGACAGACAGCAGACAGCAGGCCAGTGCTCCTGGACCAGATACAGTCAGACAGCAGACGAAAGCCAGCAAAGGAATCCATCTGAAGGCGACTCCCAGAGGCTGGGGCTGCCTCCCCGTTCTGTTCCCATCTGGGGACAGCTGATGGGTGCTCCCAAAGGACATTCCTGGCTTGAGGGTTTGGAGAGAATCACCCTATCATGCTGTGGGAATACCCAAGCCAATTTCCATTACACTAGAGGGACACACAGATGGGTCCTGTAAGATGTCTGGGTGGGCCTTATGACTGTCACTAATCACGGTCATCACCCATCTCTGAGCAATTTATCGGATCCAAGGACACAAAGATTGGAAGCAAGGGGTTAACTAAAGCTATCTCAAATCATTCTATTACAGGGTTATTAGTATGTAGACTGTACTGCCGCACATAAAATAAAATTTTCAAAATAGAAAACAAAATGTCAATCTCATACAAAGAAACGAAGCCCTCCTGGCTCACTGTGAACCACGAACTTAATTAATTGTAAGAACCGAAGCTGAAAACCTCCTAACAGGACGAATCTTCATGCTCTGGGGCAGGGTGAAGTCTTCTTGGATATGACACAGAGACAAAACAGAAATAAAAGCAAAACAATTTGACTTCATCAAAACTGTTGATTTGTGTCAAACGTATGCATAATTCCTGTAAGTCAATAAAATGATAGGTACTCCAATAAAAATCAGGGCAAGGGGACAGAGGCACCCATTAGGGCGGAGCACTGGCGTGCTATCAATCTCTGGTAAACACTAAACACCAAAAGGAAAGCCCAAAAACAAGAACACAAACAGACATTCCTACACCAAGAGCCAGACAACATGAGAAGATGCTAGGCACCAGAACCCCACAGAGGCAGAGTCCGTGACAATGATGACAGAAGAGACAGAAGCTCTGACAGGGACGGGAGATCGCCAGTGGTGGTGTCAGATGGCGACGCTGGAAAGCAAAGGTTAAGGCTGATCGCGTCTACCCGAGAATCTGTCAAATTCCTTTTCTGTGTGGCCCAGGAATTCTGCCCCTAGGCGTAAGCCCCTGAACAGGAACCACCCACACACCCACTCCCACAGAGTAGCTTGTGGCAGCGTTCTTCACGTTAGCTGCGAGCAAACGGCCAGCCGTCAGCTTCTGAATGGGCCCATCAAATGTGGTGCACACCAGATCAGAGTACTTCTCATCCATAGGAGGAGTGAGCCGGGCTCTGTGCAGCCTCTCTGTCCTCCTCACTGAGGACTAGGCCAGTCCCCATGGCCACTCACCCGCCATCTGCTCTTCCATGAGGTGCTCCAGGGGCAGTCGGATAGAGTCGTGTTCCACCGTGCAAGTAATAAAATGGGGCCTGGCCCCCTCCTCAGGGCTGTGTTGGTCAATCTCGTGCCTCTTCAGGGTCTGCTGGTCATGGAAGTATCTCACCATAGATTGGATTACTAAATTATTCGACTGTGGAGACATAACAGAGAGAGAGAGCCTTCACCAGAGCCCCAGTGGAGGCGAGAGCAGAGAGAGCCTTCACTAAAGCTCCCAGTGGAGACAGTGAGCCTCTCTGTCTTTTGTGCCTGACTCAAAAGGAAAAGGCCAGAGCACCAACCTCCTGACAGGCCTGTACCTTCGGAGAGTTTCCAAACTCCAAATACGCTAGAACTCACTTCAAGTGTGCCTGTTTTCTTAGTAAGCACAAACCTTCATCTTAGACAAACCCGTCAGGAAGGGGAATTCCCCGCCTGGTGGGAGAAAGACAAACTGGAGGAGACATTGCACAAACAGAAACAAGATGAAAGAAAAAAAGTAAAAATCAAAAGTCAAATTAAAATTAAAATTTACCTCTGCCTTCCGAGCTCATGTCATTGCACAGTACCTGGCCCCAGATCAAGGCCAGGAGACCCCACTGGGCAGCAGGACAGGGTGGGATGGCAGTGACATGCAGGGAATCCAGGGGCCTAACGACACACTCAGTGCCCCTGTGACTTTCTTTTCTCAACCACCACCTGTCCAGTTCTGGGGTACATTAGGCCAGTGATCAACATTTAGGGGATGTAGCTCTGGAAGAGGCTAGGCTCCCCAGATTTGGGCTAAACTACCAAGAATGCTTTCTGAATCCTTGTACACTGCCTCAGTTTCCCGGGCTGTTAACCTTTGTGTGGAATGGCAGTCTAACAAGGCGTGCAGTTTGATCTCAGTGGGCGAATGTCTCACAGTAACTTTCAACTTCCACTCGAGATGGCAGCATGCTCTGGGAACATTTGGCACAGTGGCCCCGGTGTGAGCTGGCTGCAGTGGCTGAAGCCTGGGCACAGTGGCCCCTCCCTGGTGTGAGCTGGCTGCCGGTGGCTGAAGCCTGGGCACAGTGGCCCCTCCCTGGTGTGAGCTGGCTGCCGGTGGCTGACTGGGCACAGTGGCCCCCGGTGTGAAGTGGCTGCTAGTTGCAGGAGCGTTCTGCTGTTCACACTTCTGCACTGGTCACTTGAGTCCCCGAATGGCTGTCAAGACAAAGCCGTAGGCTTCTCTTGTGCTGTGTGTGTTCAAATCTCTGACCCATTTGCTGACTGTACTATCTGCCTGTGAGTAAGTTATACGAGTCCCCAACTGTCCCAGGCACCTGTCACTCATCAGCTGTGTGATAAACACCTTTCCCTGCTGCCCCTTCTCTTTGCTCAGGGTGTTCTTGGATGATTCAAAGTTCATTTGTGACTTTTGTTGTGACAGAATTCACTGTCTTTCTGTTTAGTTTGGGCTCAGGTTCGTGATCCTCCTGTCTTGGCTCCCCAAGCATCTATCTGCACTGAGAAACCCTGCACTGCCAGATATGGCAGGGGGCTGAGGCAGCAGCTGGAAGCTCTCCAATGTCACTTCTCAAGCCTGTCTCTGTACGCTGAAAGCGGAAGTCATCGCCTGGTCCCTGCGACTGAGCAGTCTGGAAGAGTTCTCTACAGTCACATGTTCTTTAGTTCCACGCACTGCCCCCTCGGTCACATGACAATCTTACACCCTACTATTGTGCCAATGACCACTGTCCAAGCCTGTGCTGAGCAGGCAGGGTGTGTGGCCCTAGTCATGGGGCAAGTGCCAGTCTGCACTGGCACACTGTTTCTGACCAGCTGCCTGTCCTTGCCAAATGCGTCTGCCTCGTTTCCAGAGCTCTCACAGACTCGGTCTGGAGACTATCCAGTCTTCCACCAGTTTTGATTCTCGGTTTCCATAGAAGCTAGTTTGGGACAGTCCACTGATGGGTGTCAGGATTTTGACGGAGGCTGCGCGGGGTCTACAGATCGCTTTGAGAAGAGCCCACATCCCCTAGTCTGCAAGTGTGTGTACTGCCTCTTACTCAGAAGGTCTTAAAGGTAGCAGGTAACATCTCTAACCTCCCTGGGAGGGGTCACCCATTCTTTTCTCCTCCATTTGTTTCCTTAGTAGTGGACGTTTTATTTTGTTTTGTTTTATGGCCTGGCAAAAGCTCATCGCTGGCATCAAAAAACCCAATTCATTTTTAATCTAAAACCTGCTATGGCTGACACAAACTGTGATCCACAGCCAGCTACTGTCCCTGCCCCTTGCAGTGGCTTCTTTCCAGGATTCTTTCCAGTACATTCTATAAGCTTAAGAATGAGTTCCTTTGGGACGGGTGAAACCTCAAACTCTGTCGTACAAACAACCTAGGAAATGGCAGGAGAGTCCTGGAGCAATATGAGAGAGAAAGTCGAGCATTGCTGATTCTAATATGACAAGAGCAAACCCCTCCCATACTCCACTGTGCCTTAAAGCTCAGTGAGCAGGGATTGCAACTTTACCTCGGTGCCCCCGGAAGTGAAGACAATGTCCTGAGGCTTCCCCCCTATCATCTTGGCCAGGCTCGCCCGAGCTGTGTTTATAATGTCCTTGGCCTTCCTACCTTGAGGAGAGACAAAAGAACAACAAGTTCATTACTATCAATTCCATGTATAGCAGGGTGACCACACACAGGGGAGCTGAGAACTGGGGCCATTCTAGAGGGAAACACATCCCTCTAGATGTGTTTCCTACCCCCTGGCAGGGCCTCAGCAGAGGGGCCACACTGAGACTTAGCAAGCCAGTGGCCACCACTGAGACTTCAGGAGCTCAGTGAGAGCCTAGGACAGCCAGGTTGGGAGTGACGAAGCTGTGAGCTCTTCTGGCACAGCTGTGCTTTCGCTCGCACTGGATGCTAGAAGCGTGACTCTAGCTCACTGCCCACCTTCCTATTCAAGATGGGACCAGGAGAGGAGGTGCAGGACAATGGAGGTAAGCAAAACCAACTTGAGACTTCACACACCAAGCCAGTCAGGGCCTTCTCTCACACTGCAGGCCAGCCGTGGGAGACACAAGGGGGAGACTGAGGGCATTTGCCTTCAATAAGGTGTCCTAGCTGCTGCCCAGTTCCACACCAGTGGTTCCCAAATTTGATGCTGGGTCCATGGCAGCTTCCCCATGCTATACAGCCATTTTGGCCCAAACACCTCCCCACTTCCCCAGTTCACTTCCGGCTGCTGTTGGCTGTTACCAGTCAGGCCAGGATACATCTGGAGCACTCACGCTCTTCCCACGGAGCCTCAGTACACGCTCTTCTAGGTTTTAAAACCTAGTACTGTGAAACATCTTGGTAGTGGTGCACGCCTTTAATCCCAGATGGGGTGTGGGTGTGGTGGTGAGGGCAGGCGGATCTCTGTGAGTTCGAGGCCAGCCTGGTCTACAAAGTGAGTTCCAGGACAACTAGCTCTACACAGAGAAGCCCTATCTCGGAAACTAACAGACAAAAACCTGTCATGAATGATCTTCAGTTTTCTTTTCTTTCTCTTTTGGGCATTTCTACTCAAATGTCAACAGAAAGCAGCGGGGACATCACTCGGGACAGGAAGAGTTTCCAAACTGCTCGCCCAACTCCCCTGCTCTCCCGACCCCCATCTTCTTGAATCAGATCAGTTATCCTATCAGAAGTGTGGCTATAGCACAGGTGACACAGGTCCTGAAATGAGTCAACAGATAAGTTAATGAGTGGCCAGCATCTGACTTGGGAGTCTGTGTCACCGAGTTGCTGTTGAGCTTTTTTTTTTTTTTAAGATTTTTATTTATTATGTATATAGGTTTCTTCCTTCATGTATCCTGCAGTACAGAAGAGGACACCAGATCTTATTACAAGATGGTTGTGAGGCACCATGTGGTTGCTGGGAATTGAACTCAGGACTTCTAGAAGAGCAGCCAGTGCTCTATTCCTGAGCCATCTCTCCAGCCACCTGCTGTTGAGCTTTTAATAAGCATTGGTACAAAACCCACTAAAAGCCCAGAGAAGAAACACAGCATTAGTACGAACCGGAGCCGGATTACCTGTGTGGCAGAGTTAGCTGGCATGGGTCATCTGAAGTCCCCTAGATGGCAATCAGACCCTAATCAAGCACCATTAATGTGGCTCCTCTTAGGCCCCCTAATCCACAGCACAGGCAGGGCTGGGTGCAGGGCCCTTGCCATCGCCACTGATAAACATTAACCAGGAAGACAAGGCATCGGCCTCCAAGTCTGTAAAATCTTGTGGAATGTTGTCCTCTCTCTACTGGCCTGACGCAAATTATTGTCCAAAACTTCAAATCTAAAACTGTATATTACAAAAGCAAACTAGAAAGAATGGAGTTTATACAACCTTAGCAAATTCAAACTTTCCTTTTCTGCCTTTACTCTTTTCACATTTATTTTACTTTACTTTGCGTGACTGTGCACGTGTTTGCGTGTGTGTGCTATGCATGCATGCTCTCACGTGTGCGGGTGCACATGTGTGGGAGCCAGAGGTTAAGTGTCTTCCTTGGTGCTGTCTGTTTGACTTAGGGTCTCCTGCTGAACCCGGGGCAGGGTCTGGAGCCTGCAGACTCAGCTAGTCTAGCTAGTGGGCGTGTCCCGTCCATGCCTCCTGAGTGCTGGGATTACGGGCAGCTTGCCACACCAGCCTGGTTTTCACCCAGGTTCTGTGGATCAAAACTCAGATCTTCAGACTTGCGCAGCAGGCGCTTCATCCACTAAGCACTCCTAAGCCCTGCAACTTTCCTTCGTGAAAAAGGTCAAGACACACATGCTGCCTTGACGGCTAAAAGCACGTTAGCAAAATGCTCAGGGATACGATAGACCGCTAGCTGTGTGGAAGGGGTTTGAGAGGCACAGGCTTATAAACAGACCTCAGTGAGATATTCATGAGGGGAGTGTTTCAGGGGTTAAAGCCTGAAAGGTTATAGTCATTGTGGTGACAGCAAGCTCAAGATACACTCAGCAATGGCTGCTCAAGGTATGTCTCATCTTGGGAAGAACGAGCCAACTCAAGCAACTTGTCCTGTGCCATCAGAATGTGCAGTGTGGAATGCACACATGAATGAACGAGGGTAAAAAACAATCAGGTGTGTGGTTCACAGCCTGAGTATCATACAGGGACAGAAGGCTTAAGAATCAGATAGGGGCCAGGTGGTGACGGCAGCGCGCGCCTTTAATCCCAGCACTCGGGAGGCAGAGACAGGTGGATCTTGGTGAGTTTGAGGCCAGTCTGATCTCCAGAGAAACCTTTTCTCAGAAAAAAAAGAAAAATAAATAAATAACCAAATAAATAAAACCAAATTAAGCAAACGAGAACCAGATTAGGTATATTATTGTAACATGGTGCTGATTTACACAGAACACATGCAGACTTTAGTGACATTTGTATATTTAAAGATTATAATGTAATTATTTTGCTTCAGTTTTTGTTTGTTTGTTTGGTTTTTCCAGACAGGGTTTCTCTGTAGCTTTGGAGGCTGTCCTAGAACTCACTCTAGGGACCAGGTTGGCCTTGAACTCACAGAGATCCGCCTGCCACCCCCTCCTGGGTGCTGGGAAATAAGGTGTGTGCCACCACACCCGGCTTTTGCTTGTGTTTTAAAAGTGTACTTTAACAAAACTCCTGGGAATTCTGTCAAGCAATGCAGGCAGCGTAGTACCTGCATTTCCTATAATGTCCCTCTACACATCAGAAAATATGGTCTATAACGTCAAAGGAAAAAAAAAGAAAGTCTAAGCGCGCTCTGGCTCCCTTTGTTGCCTTGGATCCCTCTAGAATTACCTGCTTCGTAGGAGCTGCTGGGGTTGCCCCAGGCTTCTCTCATGGCCTCTGTCACAGCCTGGACGACTGCGGGCTCCAGAGGTGTGGTGGCGTTGTAGTCCATGTAAACCTTCCTGGAAGAAAGGGAAGGGAGGCAGGGTGTGGGCAGCAGCCCTCTGGGGGCTCACAGCCGGGTCCTCTACATCCAGGTGAAGGCCCAGGTGGAGCACTTAGTGCCTGGCCCACACTAATGCGAGACCTCACCCCAGCACATTCCCCTGGGGGTTTCCTGCTGACTCCTAGCCTTGAGCTTCTGGAATGGCCTCTAAGAGCCACGCCCTCTGGCTTTCCCGCTTCTTCTTGGCATTCACCAGGCAACCTCTCCCCGTGACAGGCTTGCACTTTCTTTGCCCTGCTCCCCACGCTACCTAAACTTTTTCAAGTCTTTGCTTCAATGTATCTGCTTGCGTGGGGCTCCACTGTTTTGTTTGAAGCCACCACATGCCCCAGCTTGGCTCTCTCTCTCTCTGTGCTCCCCACTTCCCCTGCAGCCCCATTCATCATCTGACTCAAGAGTCACGTGTGCTTAGTGTCATCCCCAGGGATCCAGAGAAGAGTAGCTCCAGGAACAGGCTGGCTTTGTCCTCGGAACCCTAACAAGACTGCCACACAGCAGGGGCTTCATTCCTAGGATGACACCAAGTGCTGAGCCCCAGAGACCCTAAGAAGGGTTATCTGCTTGTGTTCTTACCAGGATCACAGATGTTCAGAGGGCTCTATGATGAGCTAGCAGGCCTGAAAACAGTAATTATTTCACAAGATTTAAAAATCTAAACAGTGCTCATGCCAATGCACTCAATTGTGATTCCAAACACAATAACCAACTGCGCCCCTAAGCCAAAGAAGACAACAGAACAGGTTCTTTTGATCCTCGGTTTTTGCTTTAAACCTAACCCTGCAGGCCTTGGGGCTTTGGAAAGTGAGGCTGACCTCCCTGGGCCTGGGATCAGTGAACTTTCCATTGCTGCAAGGGCTTTGCCTGTGCCCCAAGCCTGTTCCTTCCTGTAAGTAAAGACCCCAAAGCGCTGCACACCCCCTGGTCTGCCGAGTGACTGTGGCTCTCCCAGCTGTAGCTCGGCTGAACTATTTTTATAGCTGGCATTTCATCATTGAGGCAGTGAGGCTGCTTCCTGGAGAAAGTGAAACTACTTAATGAATGTCTAGTGAAGGCTGAAGCCCCGAGTGGGCCTTTATGAGCCAGGTTCTCACTGAGCAATCCAGGCTGGCCTCCAAATCACAATCCTCCTGTCTCAGTCCCCAGTGCTGGGATTATAGGCATGTTCCAACACATCCAGGGAGGCTCAGGTTTTGGAAGAGAGACAGATATTTTACATCCTCGGCACCGGCACGTAAGATGAGAACAAAAATAGAGAGGGCAAGCCTGTAATCCCAGCGGGAGGAGGCGGGAGAGTCGGGCTATGGCACAAGGCCCTTGTCAGGGGTAGGGAAGAAAAAATAAAGAAAAAGAGGAAAAGGGGCTGGAGAGATGGCTCAGGGGTTAAGAGCACTGCCTGTAACTACCAGAGGTCCAGAGTTCAATTCCCAGCCCCCACATGGTGGCTTACAAACCATCTATAATGAGATCTGATGCCTTCTTCTGGCCTGCAGGCATACATGAAGATAGAACACTGTATACATAATAAACAAATAATCTTAAAAAGAAAAGAAAAAGAGATGGGGGGTGAGAGTAAAAGAGGGGGTGGAGTATGACCCGTTCCTGGGTGGGAGAAGACTGAACCAGAGCCTAACAGCACCCTGCTCCTTTGTGCCCCAGGGGAGGAGGTCTCCGCAGCACTGTGGACAGCAAGAGCCTGCAGTCTCCAGCACCGGCCAGCTGCCTCCTGGGCTCACACCCCAAGATTCACTTTTCCCCTCGGGGCGGTCATCTGGGCCTTAATAGATTGTCCCCAAAGTTCTCCTCTGTCCCACACCCAGGCTACCCTACTCTCTAAACAGCAGCGATTCCTTTAAAATGCAGATTAGTATGATTCGGCTGCCCGCTCCAGCCTCCAAGACTCCATGCTGTGGGAAGGCTGCCGGAACCCGGGAGGGCAAAGAGAAAACTCTGGCACAACTGTCACCCGCAGACACCCTTCTCTCGGCTTCGGCGGTGGCTCCTGTGGGTCCTGTGGCCCGACTCATCTGCGTATCCCTCGGATTCCTACCCATCGGCCTCACCAGTCCCTTACTGTGGTCCCCCAGGTGTCTCCAGGCTCCTAGTTCCTGGAGGGAAGAACGCACCTTTCGGGTAGGCTCTCCGCGCGGCCCCGCGCGCTTTTCCTCACCGAGTCCATCCCTTGATCGCCAGCCGGTCCAGTCACCCCAAGCAAGAGCGGCCCCAAGTCTCCGCAGGGGGCGGAGCCTTAAGGCCCATGGTATCAGCATTGGCTGCGCGCCTCGCTCCGGCCAATCCGCGAGTCGCACGGGGCCTCCGCCCCTGAGTGGCTGATTGGCTGTGTTGGGCCATGTGGCCGTGAGGCGGAGCTGGGGGACAGTTAAGTGGCCGCCCTGCAACCACTACGTCTAACCGGCCTCCACAAAGAGCGCGACACTCGGGATGTGGGGTTCCGATAGGCTGCTACTGGCCTCGTACCGCGTCTCGAGAGCCCACCTTCCCTGAGCTGTCAGCCAATGCTAGGAGAACCTGTAACTTTACCTGTCGCCGCAAAATTGGTGGAACAAAAAGCGCAAGGCTGCGCGGAGCAAAGGGGGGCGCCGCTGGAGCCGAAACTGTGCGCCTAGAAGGGTTGGCGGCCAGTGCACGTAGACCTAGGTGCCCGCTAGACATGGATTCACCAGGTCCGCCTGCCCGGATGATTTGATTGAGTGAAATTAGAAAGCCATTAGCTAACCGGGGGTGGTGGGGGGGGTGTAGGAGTGGGAGGTATTAAAATTCTGGAAGAAGATTAAGGCAGAGGAACCAGGTTCAGTTCCCAAACCCACACGACAGTTCACAACGATCTATATAATTCCAATTCCAGAGGATCTGATCCTCTTTTGACCCTTACAGCCACTGGGTACACACATGGTGAACTTGCATACATGCAGACAAACACAATTTTTTTATACAATTTTTATTGATATTTATTGAGCTCTAGATTTTTCTCTGCTCCTCTCCCTACCTCACCCCTCCTCCTTCAATCCTCCCTCAAGGTCCCCATGCTCCCAATTTACTCAGATCTTGTCTTTTTCTACTTTCCACTTCCCATGTAGATTAGATCTATGTAAGTCTCCTTTAGTGTCCGCATTGTTGTCTAAATTCTCTGGGATTGTGGTTTGTAGGCTGGCTTTCTTAGCTTTATGTTTAAAACCCACCTATGAGTGAGTACATGTGATAATTGTCTTTCTGTGTCTGGGTTACCTCACTCAAAATGATGTTTTCTAGCTCCATCCATTTTCCTGCAAAATTCAAGATGTTGTAGTACTCCATTGTGTAAATGTACCACATTTTTCGTATCCTCTCTTCTGTCGAGGGGCATTTAGGTTGTTTACAGGTTCTGGCTATGACAAACAAAGCTCCTATGAACATGGTTGAGCACATGTCCTTGTGGCACGATTGAGCATCCTTTGGATATATACCCAAAAGTGGTATTATTGGGTCTTGAGGAAGGTTGTTTCCTAATTTTCTGAGAAATCGGCACACTGACATCCAAAGGGGTTGTATCAGCTTGAGTTCCCACCAGCAATGCAGGAGTGTTCCCTTCCCCCCACAACCTCTCCAGCATAAGTTGTCATCAGTGTTTTTGATCTTGGCCATTCTTACAGGTGTAAGATGGAATCTCAGAGTTGTTTTGATTTGCATTTCTCTGCTGACTAAGGATGTTGAACATTTCCTTAAGTGTCTTTCAGCCATTTTTTTTCTTGGTGCTTTATATACTGGCCAGTCACGTGTTTTGCAACACAGAGAAAGCACCACTGTCCTTCCTGAACTCTGATTCAAACCATGCACATGGACTCATCACGGGGATGGAAGATTTGTTAAGGAATGGCACATTCCTTTGGGAAGGTAAGCTTCAAAGAGCACCCACAGTGTTCTGCCCACTCTGGCTGCATGTTTCTAACAACATTGTGGTGTGGGCTAGTCTAGTGAAAGATGCCACACCTCTGCTCTCACTGAAGTCTGGGGGATCCTCAGGTTGGCCAAAGCCGTTGCCTCTCCTTTTTCCTTTTGCCAGTTCTGTTACGTTCATGGGGAATGGTCTCAGAAGTGCTTTGCCAACAAATGATGTTGAGCACCCTTTCAGGTGCGTACTGCCATCAGCCAGATGTGGTAGCATGCAACTACAGCTGTAGTCACATCTGCTGGGCCTGTCAGTGTATCTTCCTGTGCAGCTGTCAGTGGCTGCTATGGGTATTATGACACACACACATGTGAATTAAGTTCACTAGTACCAACGTTAAAAACATTTATTTTTAAATTACACGTGTATGTACATGAGTACAGTTGTCCATGGATTCCAGAGAAGGGCTTGGCGTCCCCTGAAGCTGGAGCTACATGCGCTTGCAAGTCACCCACGAGTGCTAGGAACGGAACTTGGGTCTCCCAGAAGAGCACTTCGTGTCCTTAGCTACTGACACATCTCTTCCCAGTTCCCTTGCATCGTTTCACCCATTTTTGATGAGCGGAGGGAATCTTACCTGAATTTAGTTTGCCATTTGGGGGGTACAGGGGGTGGGAGTACTAGAGATAATCCCAGGACCTCACACATCCTAGGTTAAGTGCTACACCCCACCCCCGTTTTTAATTAAAATTTAACAATACTTGAGTATTTGCAAGTATTTATAGTATTACAGTATTCAGTCTCTGTCCTCTCTGACGACTCCTGTTCCTCACCGCTGACTTTCAGCATCACTATGCTTGAGCATCAGATGGGCGATTTCTATTTGACCATCTATGACTTCTAACGGCCCCACCATCCATTTTAGAAGAACTTTGGTTTTACATAATTTTTGAGTCTCATTACATAGCCCTGACTGGCCTTGGATTTGCAGAGATCCACCTGGCTGTCTTCTAAGTGCTGGGATTAAACATGGTGCCCCACTGCACCCATATTGAAGGTTTTAGCCAACCTTTACAAATAGGGCAGTGATTCTTTGTTTTACAGCATTTGAAGAATCAAGCTGACTTTTCACTTTGTTTCCAGAAACCAGGTTTTTGCCACGTGCGCCTTTCAGCATTTAATGTCATGCACCTTCCTTCCGGCCTGTATGGTTTCTGAAACCAGCCGTCATTCACATTGGGGTACTCTATAGGCAATGCCCATCTGCTCCCAGGCTTTGCAGTATATTGTTACAAGCTTATTGGGGCCAGGGAGTGGAACGTGGTATTCTGGATGTAACTGACTCATAATCTCATTATGAGTGGCACCATTAGGAGGTATGGCTTTATTGGCGTGGGTATGGATGGCCTTGTTGGAGGAAGTATGTCACTGCTGGGCAGGCCTTTGAAGTTTCTTATGTTGAGGATACTGCCAAGTGTATCATCACCCTCCTGTTGACTCTCAGCTACTCCAGCACCACATCAACCTGCACGGCACAATGCTCCCTGTTGTGATGATAATGAAAAGTGTAAGTGAGGAGGCACCACCTCAATTAAATGTTCTCGTAAGAGTTGCCATGGTCATGGGGTCTCTTCACAGCAACAAAAACCTTACTATGACAGCAGTTGGTACCAGGAGTCAGGTATTGCTGATAGGCCTGACCATGTGTTTGTTTGGAGGAATTTGGACTTTGGGTTATGAAAGAAGTGGAATGCTTTAAGACCTTTTACATGGGGCATACTAGGAGAAACATGGAAGCAGATGTGCTAAGAGTTATTTGAACTGTCAGGGGCTCACTCAAGATGTTTCAGAGAATTTTAGTATATTGCCTAGAGATCATTCCTGTGATATTTTGGTGAAGAATCTGCCTGAGGCTAAACTGAAAAGTTCACAATTAATTCCATTGGCAGAAGATATCTTCAAACAGCCTAGTACAGACTCTAATGAAGATTTATAATGAAAAGGAGGAAGCCAAGCAGGGAGCACCAGAAAGTGAAATGGAGCTAAATCCTGTGTTCAAGAAGATAACTGGATTAGAAATGGAATAGAGAAGAGACTTCAGGGCACTATCCCAGAAGCTAAATTCCCAACTTCTGAAAAGGATCTAAAGAAAAGCTTAGAGCCAGGTGTGATGGAGGAACGAACACCTTTAATCCCAGCACTGGGAAGGCAGAGGCCGGTGGATCTCTAAATTTGAGGCCAGCCTGGTCTACAGAGCAAGTTTCAGGACAGCCAAGCTTAGCTAGTGAAAGACAGAAAGCTGGTGAAGATGTAATTGAATGAGGAGGCCATGTTCCAGCCCTAGCAAGCAGCAGAACCTAGCATCTTTGGCCATGTAGTTCTGGCTTTAGAGTTAATAGGAGAAACAGGTTGTGGGATTGGCTTCCACATCTAAAGAAAGCCACTGAAGCCAAGTGTGTGTCAGGGGTGTCCTGAATGAAGGCCCACTAGAGAGGCCATTGTGTGAAGCTGTGAAGTTGAAGTCTGGATTGCCTTGGAAACAAAAGATGTTAAAGAAGACAGAGTCATGGGTACCCGCTGAGAGCTGCTAAAGGAGTGGAACCAGTCCAGAAGAAGAGTGTTGCAGTCAACAAAGCGGAACAGAATTTGAGATTTGAAGACCATTTTGACATCTGACACAGAGATGAAGAATTTGGAGTTTACCCAACTGGTTTTTGGTCTTTTGGTCCAGTATTTCCCCATAATGTTCCCTTCCCTGTGTTTTGAAATGGCAATGTATATCCTGTGCCATTAAGTATTGAAGTATGAGATTATTTTAGAGGGGATTAGTTAAGAGATTATATGAATCTCAGAAGAGACTGGACTTTTAAAACATTTGAGACTGTGAAAGACTGAGGATTTTTGAAGTTGGACTAAATGCATTTTGCATCATATTGTTCAAGCTTATGGTGGCAGGGAATGGAATGTGGTGGTTTGAAGTAAAAGGAGCCCATAACCTTACAGGGAGTAGCACTATTAGGTGTGGCTTTGTTGGAGTACAGCATTGTTGGAGGAAGTGTGTCACTGTGGGACTGGACTTCGAGGTTTCCCGTGCTCAGGATACTGCAGTTTGTGGCAGTTCACTTCCTGTGCCTGCAAGGGGTAGGACTCTCAGCTAGTCTCCCGACACCAGGTCTGCCTGCACGGCACAATGCTGCCGCCCTCCCCACATCATGAAAACAAACTGAACCTCTGAAACCGTAAGCAAGCCGCCCCAATTAAATGTTTTCTTTATAAGAATTCCTGTGGTCATGGTGTCTCTTCACCGCAATGGAAACCTTAACTCCGACAGATGACTTCTGAGGCTCTTGGACACGTTATATTCAGAGACTGTGTGATCTGAAGTCTGGTGCTGTGCTAGTGTTGGCATTGCTTTGGCCAGCCTCAGGCTGGGGGCCTGGTCTGTCTCTCCTGGAAGAGCAACTTTGGTTTACATGAGGGAAAGCAAGAGCTATGCCTGTCTGGGAAGTCATCTGAAGGACTCCTCTCCACCCCTCTCCAGCAGTGCCTGACTTAGAGACTGCTGTTTAAATTCCCTTTCCAGGAAAGCATTGTAGCCAGCCTGGTGCCTAGTATGTCAGCAGGCTTGGTGGCTTATAGTGGCACGGTATGGATGTTCCAGCACTACAAGTATTTAGAAGCTTTATTCTGGGTGCTGTTTTTCTTTTTTTATATTTATTTATTTATTATGTATACAATATTCTGTCTGTCTGTATGCCTGAAGGCCAGAAGAGGGCACCAGACCTCCCTACAGATGGCTGTGAGCCACCATGTGGTTGCCGGGAATTGAACTCAGGACCTTTGGAAGAGCAGGCAATGCTCTTAACCTCTGAGCCATCTCTCCAGCCCCTGGGTGCTGTTTTTCAACTATGCCGTCTGAGCACTTGCTTGCACGTCCACCTGGCGCACTTAACAAATGATTCCCTCCTCCCATATTGAGTCCCGAGGCCTGGCATGTGCCTTCAACTGCTCAGTCACCTTGACATTTATTTTTGGGCAGGACCAACATAGCCTTTAGATTTATTTCCCCATTGCTGAGCAGGTATCAGCCCCTAACCTCTGTCCAGTATGTTGCATGGCAAGGCTTCTCTCCTCCACCAGTTCATGGAAACACCGCCTTTTCTTGGGCCTGTGGGAACCCCAGTGGCGCATTCTCTGCTCTTCCTGGCTGGTTCTTTGCCAGCTTCAGTGATCTCAGGGACAGGTGTGGCAGGAACTGTTAAGGTCAAATGACCCTCTGGGTAGGCTCTATTCTGAGTTCTAGAACCGAGAATTGAGTTCCCTTGCTAGCAGAGAAGCTATGGCTACCATGAGTCAGAACCTGCTGGGTCTCACTTAAGGGCACTGTCACACTTGTCTGGCAATTTGTGTCATGGCCAGGTATACACTCAGCTTGGTCAATCAGTCCATCCAATCTTCTCCAGCCTTCTCTGCAACCCTCACTCTGAGGGCCTGTGTTGTCTGCTGCATGTTCCAGGGTCTGTCTCCATGTCACTGATCCTACCTTTACCATATGGGTTGTCATTCTAGCTTGCTTCCTCCATTGCCTTTCACTTTAGCCTAGTTTTTCCCTACATTTTTAGTCTGAGTTAACATGTTATTTACTGGGGGTTGGGAGGTTTGAATGTTTTCAGTCCTACACTTCACTTCTATTCATACCGATAGCCAAGTCTGAGCGTCTGGCTAAGATTTTATTGTTCTCTTCCTAGGCTCCTCACTCAGGCAAAGCAAACTGCACAGACCAGACAGCTCCCTAGATGGTGGCATAACCTGCCAGTCATTGCCTGGTTGGCCAGAGGACCCAGCTTCTAGACAATTCCTGGGGCGATTGCCTCTGGTACACAATCCATATTCTCTACTTTGCTCAACAGCGAAGAGTCACACTATAACCAGCCAGGTTACTGCAAATGGCCAAGATGAGGCTCCAGGTGCTCAGTAGCTCCCAGAGGGACAAACATATACGATCAAGTGGCATTCCTATCTTGTGTTTCCTGATGACAGGAAAGAGAGGGGTCCTCACAAGTGCCTATCTTCATGGAAGATGTCAGCGCACTTAAGAACATATGAACTGAATCTGGACAGACCCCAAGAGGAAAGCTGAGACTTGACTAACTAGACTAGTGTCATCTCAGGACATGAAGGAATAGCCAGGGCCCTAAATGGCTATTTCCTGTAAGGGTGGCATAGTGAGCTCTGCATGCTGGGTGTAGGGGGACTTATTTTGAAGGACTTGGGAAGCTGTGAGGCGGCCAAGGATGTCTTACAACCCTTTCTACGGGTGAAAACAATATGGAAGACTGCTTCTGTACCCAGGGTTTTGCCACGGCATGGACTTCAGGCTGCTTCTTTTAATCTACCAATACACCACCATTACCAGTCTGACACCCATATTGAGGGCAACAGGATCCACGGAATCACTGGACCTTGGCCTATGTCCCAAGTTCATCGAGAACTCCTTACCAGTCCTCCCAGGACATGGCCCTATCTTTTTAGACACTCGTATGAGGGAAAGCTTCTGGAACGGGAAAAGGCTGTTCATATTCACCACAGCTCTGCCCAACATGAACCCTCAGTTCCCATAGTGAAGGAAGGAAGGAAGGAAGGAAGGAAGGAAGGAAGGAAGGAAGGAAGGAAGGAAGGAAGGACGGACGGACATGGGTTTATTAGAACCGGGCTTTTCTTCTCTAAAGAGAAATGTTTGCTAACACAAATGGTTGGCTTGATCACCTGTGAGGAGTGGCTAGAAAGCTCAACAAAAACGAGAAGAGGCCACTAAAGACGCAGTGTGGAGAAAAACAACACAGACACATCTAGACCTGCCAGAGCCCACTGCTTAACGGGGCAGCAGGAACATCCTTAACCTAAGCCGTCTTAGCTCCTCTCTTTTCTGTGTGGATGCCTGCCTGGCAGGTGATCCTGTCAAAGGCTGCGCAAGAAACCCTGTTCACAACAGTTCTGCTAGAAGCCTAGGAAAATTTTTGGGAAAACTCTGGCTCAGGAAATTTGAAAATGAGAGCAAATGAGTCCAAAGTTGAGATTTGAGAGAAGTCTTTATGCCACTCAACATGTACAAACATTCTCGACAAGGCCTCCACCGTGTGCTTTAAACTGTGATTCTTTCAGGAAGCATGGACAGGCAGTGTGGCCTCAGCATCAGCCCCTGTGCTGTCTAGTGTATGATACAGGTCATGGGAGGGAAGGGGGGGGGTCACAGGCTTTATCTTTCAAATTCTTTGGCAAAAGTATTCCTAGCCATGTAACCATACTCTAAGATTTTATTAAGCACGTTGAGAACAGTGGAACTGTAGCAATCTGAGATCTTTCTTAGATGGGGTATTTTTAAGTAGGTGAAGGTGAAAATCACCTCTGGGACAGACAATGAAGAAGTGCCTACTATAGACCATGGTTGCTGGCTGATAGCCTTCTATTGTTTTACCTTACGTTGTTATTGAGGAGTGTGAGCATGTGCCATTACACATGTGGAGCTCAGAGGAAAACTCGAGTCATTCTCTTTCCATTTTGACATGGGTTCCGGGGATCAAACTCAGGTCACCAGGCTTGTGCACAGCACCTTTGCCACTGAACTGTATAGTCAGCCCATTAGTGCTTTTTTTACAATAAAAAATTATGCTGGGTTGTCAGCAAAAACCCTGATGTCAGGACGGATGCCTCAGTGGTTAAGAGTACTGATGGCTGCTCTTCCCAGAACTCATGGTGGTTCACAACTGTTTATAATGGGATCTGATTCCTTCTTCTGGCAAGCAGGAGTCCATGCGGACACAACAATCATAATACTTAAAATAAATAAATAAACACAAACAAACAAAACCCGGACTGTTCTGTCCACAGGAATCTTGGTGATTTTAGGTTTAGTAAAGAATAAAGCGATTCAACTAAAGGTTAAGCCAATCACAACCTGTCAGAGTTGCCAGGGGGAGGGGGAGGAAATCCAGGGTGGCTTTAGGTTGCTCCGAGAGCTTTCATCGCAGTGCACTCACAGAAGTGAGGGGAGAAGGCTACAACAGTGGTACTCCCTGGAAGGCAGTCCACAGAGCTGCTCTACAGCACTGACTGCTTTTCAAATGCATACCTTGCTGCCTGTTGAGTAGGAATACAGGGTGGCTGTAAGGTTCTCAGTACTTGAACAGAACAAAAAGGGAGGTCACCCACATTGGAAGACCCTTCTCCCATACTCCCTGAACAGTGGGTAAAAACACCAAGATGAGTTGGGTGTTGTGCACATCATCCTAGAATGGAGGATACTGGGGTAAAGGCTTGGGCCACACAAAACTAACAGAAAGCAAACAAATGAGCAAGAGCAGGAGACTGGGAGGAAAAGAGGCACAGCGGTGTATAGGCAAGACCTGGACTCTGCCTCAGCTCCTTACTTAAAAGGAAGTGACCCGCTGGGGTGGGGTGTTTAAGGACTGATCAGAGATGCGATCCTCCTTCTGAGGGTGCTGCATTCTCTGAGCTCTTGAGAACACACGACTTAGACTAAAGTCTGAGCAGCAGTCTCCAGAGCAGAGCCATGACCCAGGAGGCAGAGGTTGATAGTGTGTTCAAGCTGCCCAAGAGCTTTCCTTCCTTCCCCAGGCCAGACCACTCCTACCAGTTTTCCACTGAGACCTGGCCTCTTCACAAGCTTGGGGACCACACTTCCTTAGCAGAACTAAAATTCCAGTTTGTTGGGGTCCCAAGGACTGTTAGAATGCTGCTTTGGCCTGGGTGAGGAGATCAAGAAGCTACCAGCCTGGAGGTCAGGCACAAGCTACTGCTCACTGGGAGGAGTGAGGTGAAGGGTTCCAGAACTATTTCTAAGGGATTTCCACTTAACAGAATGAGAGGGTACTGGCTATCTGGAAATGTCAAGTCACAAATTATCTGACCTCTAATAAAATGCTACTGTATAATGCCCTGAGGTTAGCACCAGTCTCAGCGCAGCCTGAGGCAGGCTGGTCTCGCATCTGACTGACAGGGACTAGTGTCATTTCTTCACTGAAGCACTGTGAGGAAGTCCTATCTTTGACGCTAGCACTGTCAATCAGGCACCAGGATCGCTGGGCACCGAGAGTGCTGACGAGTGTATGGTGGCATTAGTATCTGGCTGCTGAGTACCCAGTAACACCAACACTGGCAGAGGGTTGTCTCAGCACTCCCCCAGGCTCTGAGAGGAGAATGCTGGGGCACCTGAGCAAGTCCTGGATCACTGGGGTACCACCATTCACTCTGTTGGGCCCCATCCTTCCTGCTCTGTTCATCTAGGTTTGTGGCCTGTCAGATGAGGTCACCCCTTGTGGCTAACTGACCCAATTTCTGATACCAAGTGGGAAGCAAGACTGACCTTGCAAAGGACACCAAACCCAGAGGATGACAGGCAGGAAGACTGGCAGTTGGGTGCGAATGCTAGGCAGGCAGTGAATAAAACCAGACATGCATTTATTTTGCATTAGATTTCACTGGTTTAAGTGTCTAAAAAAACTAGAATAAGTCTACTAGCCTCTCTCGACAGGTCTGACCCTCAAGGGCTCCACCCTGAGGGAGTATGGTAACTACTGCTAAGCCTGCCAAGGCCTGTGAGACTCCCCTATGAGGGCTTGGAACCACTGGCAAGTCAGAAGCCAGCCACAGTGCAGTCCTGGCAGCACCAAAGACTGAGCTCATTCCCCAGATACTTCCTCTTGCTGGAAAGCAAAGACAGAGCTCTATTAGGGAAGCCCTGGCTCATGCTATGACAACTGCAGAGTCAGCCACCACCCTTCTTAGGGAGCTCAGCCTGCTGTGTCTGGGTAGCGTATGAGGGAAGACTCCCTGCCTTTGGTTTGGATCATCGAGCTCTAGGTACTAAGTCTCCAAAACATCCTTGCCACATGCGGACCTGAAGGAAGAGCTGATACCCAGCAGCCGGATTCCTGCTACATCTGGAGAAACTGAGTAATGTGCCTTTCACGGTCCCTTTGTATCTCTCTTCAAGAGTTGCTTGACCCAGTATCTTTGTGTCTGCTCTATACAATGAAAATACAAACTAATTGAGAATAGAAAAAAATAATTAAAGCATCAAATTGTACAAATTACAAATCTGTTCCAAAATATACTTACATTAAATAAAATACGCATTTCAGTAAGATCTACAGTGAATGACTATGCATTCCGGGAAGCTTCACATCTAGGCAGGGCCAACATTCGTGGAAGAAGCTAAGAGAATGTGCATCCAATCACAGTTTATAGCGGGTTTCTTATTGCCAATCTGCCAGTCACACCAAACATGTCATTACATCACTTGTGCAGGACACCGATTTTGTTGGGGGTAAGGGAAGCAAGTGCTATCCTCAATGGTGAGTTCATTACAACTTCGGAGGAATCCCACAGCCTAGACAGAGTTTCAGGAAACATGTTAAGGGAAGCGGACAACGCTCTCGAAGCCCAGACATTTTCTTGCTGTATTGTGTAGCCAGGAGGATGGTCTTCAGGACAAGGTCGCAAGACTGGGACAAGCCCAAGGGGCTGACAGGGAGTATGAGGATGGGGAGGAGGGCTACCTCTAGCTGTTTCACATCAGAGACAGCTGTGACAAAGTCCTCAGCACTGCAATCTCCCCTCTTATCATCTGGCATAGCGTTTGATGTATTCATCCACTTTGTCCCGGAAATCTTCCTGCAGAGGGAGAGGATAAAGCAGAGAAGAGTAAGAGAGCAAAGTGACACTTCAGGAACATAGCCAGTCTCCTCGAAGTGAAGGACTCTATGGAGAAGCCTGGCTTCACGTCACCAATGGTGCCATCTCTCCACAACCCTAGTACGAACTGCGCAGGGGACAGTGCAGTGTGTGGTGGGAGGGGCACAGCACAAGCCAGAGCAGTGGAGAACCTGAGGGCATCTCACCCCACACTCTCACTTGTGCCAACAGGAACATCAAGTCTGAAAAAGCATGTTCATGGTCCCAATGCCAACACTCTTCTACACGGCTGCTCTTTTGCTGGGAGGCCCTGATGGTCCGAAGCTGAAGTCTACCCTGGCCTGGCAACTCTGAGTAAGCTCAGAAACATGGACAACTCCCTTCCCCTGGCAGAAAGAGCCCTGTTCTCTACCTGACCTCATCTGGAGATTGCTACTAGGCCCAGATGCTCGACCCTAGTATGACCCTGGACACAGTTCCCTGAAGCTTCCCCCTGCTGCCGATAAGGCAATCAGACACTGTGCTAGGAGCACTACACTAGGACCATGCTTCCAAAGATTTGTATACGGAGCTTTACGACAGGAGTGTACTGGTTAACGTAAATTAAGCAATTCCCCAGCTACCACCCCAATTCTATATATCCCCTATACTTTGGAATAAAGCTGAGCTGATTCACTGAAGTTTAATCTCCTGAAGGGCTATTTCTGTTGTACTCACAAGCTAGACAAGGCCATGCTTGCCACTTCTGCTCCCTTTGCCCCCATGGCCCAGTGGCCAATGGACCGTGGAGGAGGGGTCCCACATTCTTGGACAGATCTTTGCTTTTTTAGACCCACCTTCCCAAAACCTTGCTATCCACCAAAATGTGCTTGCCTTCACGGCCCCACCCTACCTGCACCCACCATACCCGGGGAAAGGCAGTGGGCCCAGAGCTTACCACCTCTCACATCAAAGACAATGCACACTGGGGCTCCTGAGATGATAAAACACAGCAGAGTCTCTAGGACTCACCAGGACAGTCTGAGTGGAAAAGCCTTCTGAGATCTGGGCCAGCGCCCTAGGTTTTCCCTAGTCTGTTCTCTTCAAGGTTAGCAGTCAATTCCCATGGGGCTGAAGCTCTCAAACAGCTTCCTCTAACAACTCAGCTATAGGCCACTACTGTCCCCACTGCACAGGTATAAGCATTGTTTTCTAAGGCCTGAAGCATGGAGGGTTCCCCTGCTTGTTCTTCACGGAAATGAGCAGGAAAGGCAAAGACTTGGTACATCCTGAGAGGCTGCTGTGCTCTCTTAAAAGTGTGCCTACCTATAACAGCCTCTCTGCAATAGGGCCCCACCCTAGCCAGCTCCTGCTTATTCTTAAGGCCAAAAGTTTCAAAACCTTTTCTCAGTTTGAACACTAAGAGGAGGTCAGAGATTTGCTCCAGTCTAAGTGGTGACCTGACTATAGGTGACCCTGGCGCTACCTCTCCACATCTGTGCACATGGTTGTACGCCACACCTCTCCACATCTGTGCACATGGTTGTACGCCACAC
>NC_022030.1:60505001-60516791 GCF_000317375.1 Microtus ochrogaster
TCTCCACATCTGTGCACATGGTTGTACGCCACACCTCTCCACATCTGTGCACATGGTTGTACGCCACACCGGCCATTCACTTGAGATACAGGAGTTTGCGGAAGGTTGTGCAGAAACTTCAAAATGCCTTCGAGATCACTTCTAGTTTCCAGAGCTGAGCAAGGCTGGAGCTTACCAGAAACTACCTTAGAATGTTAACTCAGGACAAAAGACTTCTCTTCCACCTTGACTCCTTTTGTTCTGTTCATTTCTGGGCAAACCCAGTGCCAGGTCCACAGGAGGCTTCCTACTGCAGTTCCTGTTGCCTCTAACTTCCTCTTTCATTTTTAAGAACACAAGACTTTAAATGAAGACCATGGATGCTGGAGCCCAAGAGTGTAGCCCCATGACTAATTTAAGTAGGTATACCCAGTTGGACGAGGTAATACAGGACACATGGTCAATAGCCACATGGGTCACTAAAGGATCAGAGAGTGTTCCTAGCCAGGTGTGGCAGCAAATGCCTATCTGTCTAGTCTCAGCAAGTCTGGAAGTGTATCCCAAGAACAGGTTTTAGGGCTACCCTGGCAAGACCTCACTTCTGAGAAAAGGAGATGGGGGTTAGAAATATTTGGCTAGAATGCACAAGGCCCAGGTTCAACCCTAGCACTGCAAAATGAATTTACAAACAAATCTCAATCATGTGTGGTGGCGCACGCCTTAGTTCCAGGACTCAAGAGGCAGTGGTTTACATAGAGAGCTCTAGGCTAGCCAGGGCTACAGAGTGAGACCCTATCTCAAACAATTAAACAGGCGAGCCTTTTTGCTGCTTACTGAAGCCAAACAACTTGAGCCACTTCAACCAGATCACACTAGACACTTCTCTACATTCCTACTCAGGTTACACAAGACTGCTGCTGGTCCTTTGTAGGAATCCCTTTCCCTAGCAGTGTTCTGTCATAGACCCACACATAGGCCCCACAGTACAGTCACAAGTGCATGATGGCAACTCTATCAGCTTGGTTGAACACTTACGCTGGCTTCTCAGGGGGCTTGGGTAACTGATTCATAGGCTTTTTTTAAAAATCACAAGCACTTCATACCCATCTGAAATAGGCAAGACAGAAAGTGTTCAATGTACAGAAAAAGCTCTGTCCCTGATGTGCAAATGACTAGAGAGTGTCAGGCCCTCAGCAGACACATCAGAAAAAAAATCAAAATACAAACCATCTTCTATGAAGTGGCTCAAAAATAAAAGCAAACTATTCAGGGAAACTAAGTAATCACACTGTCACACCTGATCTACAAAGAAGTTTAAAAGCAGAGGGCAAAAGTAGCTTTCCAGAGCAGCGTGCAGTGAAGTACATCAACAAGGCATGGACTTGTGCCCTGATGAGCCTAGAAGCCAGCCCACTATTCAAATCAAGGATCCAGCGATCCGGCTGTAGGACTAAACCAAATGCCAGTATATTTAAGGATGTAGTTGTGTTTACTGACATGCAGTTTACAGCAGGGAAACATCCTGTGGGGAAAACAGCCCAGGAAGGAGCTTTTGATCTGATCAAAAAGAAAAAAACCTGAAGATTAAGTGGAATGGACTAGAGTCCATTATTTTGGGTAAAAGCAAACACACAAGATCTCAGCAAAGGGTGTGGAAAGAGGCAGGTGGCCTGATGTGACCCATCCTTCCTTCCATGTCCCTCAACCACCATGGTATGGTTTTACTGTTGTCTTGCAACAGTGAGTGCTCTACCACAGAGTTATACCCCAGCTCTACCTTACTGCTAATGAGGTAATGTGCCTGCTATATTACTCATACGGAAATTTTATTATGATTTTACCTGTAATAAAAGCCACTTTCGCTTTTCAACCACACATTGGCTGAGACACAGATGCTTTAAATGGCTGCCCCACACCCACCACTTAAGTTCTCACTTACCCAATGCAGAGGCTCCTTTCACCTATGCCTCTACCTAGAAGCAGCCCGTTTGCCAGCTCACCTTGTCTCGTAAATGATGTTCTGCTGCTTCAATATTCAGTGGATCATCAAAATTCAAGAGATCCTTAAAAAGAGAGCAACTCACAATGAGTGTGGGGAAGAATCTGTGAATGGCACAGCAACCTAGACAGCGCCCCGCCCCAGCACTCAAATCCCTCACAGCAGTGTCACGTGCGGGTGATTTTCAAAATGGTGAATGGCAGTTGAGAAAATGTCAAGACTATGCCATTCCGAGGAACTGGAGAAGACAGTTATCATTATTTGTGTGATAATTCCTGAGTGTAGGGGTACAGGTGAGTAATAGATCAGGGGTAAATTTCACTCCTTAGGGAGCCTTGTTTTTTCTCAGATATGGTTTCTTACCGATTCCTGGAACTCACTAATTAGGCTAAGCTGGCTGGCCAGCAACCTCCAGCGATCCTATCTCCATACCTCCAGCACTATGCCCAGCCTTTTCACATCAGCTCTGTGAACTGAACTCCGGCCATCATGCTTGTACGGCAAGCATGTTATTGTCTCAGCTACCTCTCCAGCTTCACTGTTCACATTCTTATTGTTATCACGGATGTGACAGTGCATGCTGCATGCAGTGTTTAGAGGACATTGGACTAGCACCTCCCTCCATCTGCTAAGCCATGCCATTGGCTCTTCATTTCTTTACTTTCTTTTGGAGATAGTATCTCTGTAGCACTAGCTAGCCTCAATTCACTATATAGATGAGGCTGGCCTCAAACTCAGGAGATCCATCTGCCTCTGTATCCCAAATGCTGGAACTAACACCACCACATTCTTCTCCATTTCCTTTAAAAAGCATTAGTTTCTTTCTCCCAATTTAATGTCTCCTCACTCAGAGTATACAGTTTCTCTTCTGACCTTGACTAATATTCTTATTTTTCTGACTTTCTTTCAAAGGTAATCACTCAAAAATCCAATGGGAACAATATTTGGTACCCACAAACTGAGGGGAGCACAGACTCTTTCCACCTCTCAAAGAACAGTCAATCCTCTTGAAAATCAGCTCACTGAGTCACTGCTTTTCAAAGAGCACTGAAAATGGCTTATTGCAGAAACATTACCTGCAGTACAGCGTTCCTCTCTAGGATAAAACATAGCTATGACTATGAATCTATCAAGTGGGGTATGTGGCACATGCTAATTCCAGGGCACAGGAAGTTGAAGCAGGAGGATTGACATGAGTTCATGGTTTGCCTGGGTGACAAAGTTGGTTCAAGGCCTTCAGAGTGAGACCTCATCCCAAAACAAAGATTATAATAAACCTGTTATTTCATAAACTAAGACAAAAACATATTAAAAACAAATAAAAAGCCTCAAATTCAATGCACTTCTGCTCTTTAATTCCCTAAACAATTGCTAGTCAAAACAACCAACACACACACACACACACACACTCACAACTGGGCAGACAAGAGGGACTCCAGAACAGCTCTGTCCGGGCTGAGCAAAAGTGACAGAGGAAGGCCTGCTTAGCTCATGTCCTCACTGGCTCACAGTCAAACTGAAAACACTAAGGGTCAACAGACAGTGAAGCCCAGAGGGAGGGGCTGAAGAGAAGCACTGGCTACTCTTTCAGAAAACCTGGTTTGATTTCCAGCACCCACACAGTGGCTATCCAGCTGTAACAGCCCCATGGGATTCAACACCCTCTTTTTGTCTCTGTGGACACATGACACACACGCACTGCACAGACAAGATACAGGCCAAACACATGAAGATAAATAAATCCTTTTAAAAAATGCAGTGAAACTCAACTTCTGGAGAGAATAATCAGGCTAAGGCTCTGGGATTACAAACACTGTTATGTCACCTAAGACGCCAAGGCCGACTTCAATGATTGAGCATGCAGGGAAAACTGAGCACTGGAATCCAGGCCTGACCCCAAAATAGCATATTCACAGGGAGACAGGGGAACCTGAAATGCCTTTAAACACTGGCTCCCAGAAACCCCGCAACATTGGGCAGGGCCTCACAGATTAGTGGAAGTTCCTTTAGTTGATTAAAGACAAACATGCTGTGTCATAGATGACAAGGAGGAAGAGGCGCAGATATGCTCCAGAAGGCAGAAAATCTCCAAATATATCACTCTTAAAGGCCCCTAAGTTCCTGCATTACAGTGTAAAATCTGGTCATAAAATGGAAAGGATGGGTAGCTTAGAAGCTTCCATATATTTTAAACTTGTGTTTCAAACCAGCATCCAGAAAACCAAGAAAAGGGAGAGGTGGCTAATAACATACTTACAGTAAATAAAGAGTTTAATCCCCAAACAACATCCTAAAAGAAAAAAAAGAGAACAATTCTCAGGCTCTTATCCACTAAGAAATATGTATCATAAGCTATCAAATGTCCATGATAGTGCTTTTCCCAGACAGAACACAGGAGCCCTGTACTCAAGTCTAACCTCTGCCTTTCATGCTCAGAAAGATGCAGGGACCACAGGCCATGCTGGACCTCCTGTAGTTACAGAATGGAATTTTAACATTTACCTTCAAAACAAAGCCTGCTACTTTGTAACATTACTGCCTCTTAAGGTTCAGTGATAAATCACTCCACTACATCTTCTTGATAGTCTCTAGTTATTTCAAGAATTAAGGGAGACTTTCCCTTCTAAGAAAACTAATTCCCACTAAAAACCACTGTTTATCTGTGTTCACAAATTTGATCTTCAGATGAGAGCCATGGCAACCACAGACTCCTTCTACTTGATATTTCAACTCCAAAGTTTTGTTCTTTCAAGCTGATTCTCAAGGATAGCCCATTGTTACGTGCTAGCGCTAATTTTATTTACTGTTCTGATCTCTCCCACCTATCTGTCTTGGCAAATTTGACCTTCTGGTGTGAGCTAGTGACTGTCACTGGAGGTGAAGCCATGCATTAAGCCTGAAAGAAGGGGCTAGACATCTGAGCTGACAGCAGGCTACTGCCCCAAGTAGTACAGACACTAGAGGAAATGGCAGCCATCCCAGAGAATTGCAAAAGAAGCAGATGTCATGAGTGGACGGCTGGAGGAGACTACCTTCTAGGTAATGGGACAATCTGGCATTTAAATCCTGAGGACAGGACACGGGAAATGGCTGGGTGGTCCACCGTCAGAACACAGTTTAGGAGGAACAGGGCTATATTAAGTCTACATATTCTGACATGGAATCAAGGTCAAATTTTCTCCCCTGTGGAGGCTATTCAGTAATAATCTACCCATCACTTCACAATCCTTCTGACTCAGGAAGTAACCTACACACTTTGCAGCTCTTCCAGATATCCAGAAAGGCTCAAAATAGCTCCAATGAATAAACAAGACCACTAGACTTTCTCTTCTGGTTCTGAAACCTACAGCTTGACTCTTGAGTGGTACAGTATTGGTCAACAAGGACTCTGATCCAATTAGAATTTGTTACTTGGTGGAGCAGACCCAGGTGTGTAGTTCTGAGAAGAGGAAACAAGGGTGCAAATCTTACAGGAGAGCAGCTGCCTGAGGACTACAGAAGGAATGCTCTCACCTTCAATGTCCTAGTGGGAGCCCAGCCAGTGCCATCAATTGAGTGTTCTCTTAGTAAACTGAAAGACAGAAACACATGTTAATGAGGAGCCGCAGCTATTCACCATAAAGGAATGAACTGCACTATGAAGCCTGTCTCTTCTTGACTGTGTAGTCTTCTGTCCTATTGAGGACAGTCTTCACCTCCAAAGCTGTATTTCAGTTACAATGTCTCCTGTTACTCTGTCTAGTGACTCTGTGGACTATTATTAGTCCTTCACATGGAAGTCTAAGCAAAGGAAAGGAAATGGGGTTTTTTGTTTGTTTTTGAGACAGGGTGTCAGATGTTGTCCTAGCTTGCCTAAAACTTGCTACATACTTGAGGTTAACTCAAGCTTGTGTCAATTCTCCAGTCTCTGCCATCTGAGTGCTTGGATTACAGGCATGTCCCATCAAAAAAAGCATTATTAAAACAACATACACACACAAAAAAGTTTTTTAATAGCCAGGAACAGTGACAGCAATAAAAATGATAAGAATCTACAATTTATCTGTCAGGCATAATCCGAAGCAAAAATCCCAACAGGAAACCATTTACCTATGAAGAAGGAACCATTTGCCCAAAGTGAGCATTCACAGCCTCCAATGTGGGAGAGGCTGGTCTCTTCTCACCCACACCCCCAACTCTGGGAGCAGCAAGCCACAACCTCATGGGGCTCATGCATGTTTCCTGGTGATCAGTACGGCTGAGCGCCTCACAGGCTGAGTGCTTGGATTACAGGCATGAATGGTATCCTCCTGTAGTCTGAGACCCTTTGTCCAGTGTCAGTGCTTTCAAAATGATTACACACAAGGATAAGTAGTTCAGGGATCCTTTTTCAATTTTGTGTTTACGGTTTATTATTTGTTTTGAGACAGAGTCTCACTAATGAATATGAAACCCTGGTTGACCTGGAACTCAGAGATCCAAAAGGCATGTGTATCCTACCTGACAGTATTTTTAAAGCTTCTGTATGGGTTTGATGGCAATGACTGCATTTCCCAGACAAAAAAAATAAAAGACCAAACAAGAGGCACCCAGGTACAGTTCATCTTTCTTATCTAATGCTAATGCTTAGGGAGGAAAATAGAGAAACAGAGGTACACTAAGAGCAGCCTCAGGTTCTAACACTTTATAACTAACATGAGAAGCCTGCTTCCCAGGGTGGCCAAACATGAGGCTACCCCAGTCCTACTGTCAGAGAGGTTCTGCATCACCTGCAGTTGGTCTAGACTAGACAGCCACCATTAATACCCTGAACTACTAGACTAATGGTCCAAACAGGTCAAAAAACAAAAACAAAAACAAAAACTCAAATGCTGCCTACTATGAAAATAAGCCCCCCTTTATCTTCTCCAGCTCTTTTCCTCAGAGAGCAGTAACCTTCCAGGGACAGTTGGGACACAGTCTACAGCTGACGAGACCCATTATGGAAAGCGTCTTCAGTAGTGCCTGCCTGAGATCACTGACGCCAGGCTCCTGCAGTTTTATTCTTACCCCACCACCACCCTCTCCTTGTCAGCACACATCAGCCATAAACCGGGACTGTGGTCGCTCTCTCAAGGAGATGGACGCTGCATAATGAGGGCCCGCGCTATAGCAATAGTAAGGGGTGGCCCAGGCATGTCTGAATTGTAGCCAAGAGACTCCCTTGCAGGAGTGAACCTGAAGAGGCTCACAGATGTGCAGAAGGGAGGAAGAAACTCACCTTAGACATATTTCCCCTGTTTCTGTGATATTGGGATGCCAGATTTTAGTCAAGCATTTCACCCTGGGAGGCTGCAACATAGAGAAAGGTCACAAATCTCCCAATCTACACTTGCAATGTAAGCACGTGTGCGCGTGCACCCCCTCTCCCCCCATTCTTCGGTCCCAAACTCCAACCAAGAACCCAAATTGCTATGCTAAGTCACAGATGCACACCTGACCATTACTGCTTCAGACAGAACAAATCACCTTTTCAGTCAGATGTGTCTGCAGACTCTAGTGCAACAGTTCCTAGACCAGGGTTAGTCTATTTATTCTTTATTTATTTGCATGTGTATGTGTCCTTGAATATATGTGCACATTGCATGCAAGTGTGGTGTAGGATCCCTCAGAGCTGGACTTACCAATATGTGCTCTCATTCCACACCTTCAACTACAGCTCTGATTGGCCCATGCCACCTAATCCCTGGCTCAAAATCAAATGATGTGGCCACCACCCCACCCCACGCTCCAAAGCTGGTGCTCTCACTTTCTTTTTGGAATCCCTATAAATCCGTTTTCAGCCATTTACCCATCTGTCTAGCTACTTACCATTTTTATCACTTAAACTGCCTATAAATCACCTTACTCCCTGATGATCTATCCCCAAAAGTCAAAGTCCTTTGTCTGTCAGTCTCGGGTATAGTTAGTATGGAATATCTTTTTGTTGTTGTTTTGTTTTTCGAGATGAGGTTTCTCTGTACAGCCCTGCCCGTTCTGGAACTCACTCTGTAGACCAGGCTGGCCTCTAACTCAGAGGTCTGCCTGCTTCTGCCTCCTGAGTGCTGGGATTAAAGGTGTGTGTCACCACTGTCTTGTAATATCATCTTTGAGGAACTAATATGTAGTTATAGGCTATTAATTACCTGAAATTCTAATATTATTGGCCCCTGGAGCTTTGGTACTATACCATTAAATAAAATCAGTCTAAAAAAAATGTGCCCTCCCCATTTAAAAAATTTACATGAAATACACAAGAACACCTGGACAATGAATAGCTGTTGGACAAGTGAGTTTCTGTGCTGAAAGTCTCATACTGCTGCTAATGCCATAAGAAAAACACAGTGAGTTTGCGTTGAAAGCACAGCTCCCAAGGCAGTGCCCCCATGTCTCCATGCCTTGTCCCTGGTGTGTAGGTGTGGAGTGAGGTTTAGGCACAGGCTACTCACCACCATGTTGTAGGCTTCAGGAACTTCAGTTTCAAACTGAAATTTTCCACCCTGGTAGTAACCCTCATCTATTAAAAACACAAAACAAAACAAAAAAAGCTTTAAATAAAAAAAAAAAAGGAAACAAAAGCAAACATGAAGTTAGGATGTGGCAAACAGAGAATGAAGAGGTTAAAAACAGGACCACAGAGTCCCCAGGTTCCTTTAGCTGCACACTGCAGAGCCTTGTCCTGTCCCAACACTGCCACCATTACGACCTGTTTCATGGGCAAAGGTGCTCTCAAAGAAGGGGAGGGTATCCTTCAGGAAGACTGGCTCTTTTTGCAGGGCACTATGGTTAGTGTCATCCTCTTAACACATCTCCTGTATGTGTGAGTTTTACTGGTCAGCCTCCAGATTCCCTATGAGGATGCCATTTCCATAGGGAGGCTGATGAGATCTGACTGCTGTTTTTCCAGACCTGTGCACAACTTCCAATCACTCCACACATGCTTACTCAGCACCCCACCCCCAAGACGGCTCAGGACTCAGGGCACAGTGAGAATTTGAGAGTTATAACCACTGCTTCAGTGAGTGCTTGGTGAAGCTTCCAGGAGAAAACAGGCCCTTAGGAGATGTGTGCTGGCAAGAACCCAGGAGGATGTCTACAGATTGCACAGCGCAGACCCTCTTGCCTATTTGAACCCAACCTAGCTTCAAGAAGGGGCTGAAGGGGCTGCTGCCAGCAGAGGGTGCCGCAGCCTCTCGGTCTACCTGTGGCATGACTAGCACAGCCCTCATCATGAAGATGCAACACTAAGGCCAACTGCTTCATTTATTATTATTATTATTATTATTATTAAACATATTGGATACATAAAGGAAGTCATCAGCATCAAATAAATGTCACTAAAAGCAGGTTTTTTTTTTTAAAGAACTTTGATGTTGTAGGCTAGTAAGACGGCTCAGTAAGCTAAGGTGCTTACTGCCAGACCTGAAGCCCTGAGTTCAATCTCCAGGACCCACAAGGGAACCAACTCCTTCAATGTCCTCTGACATCCACCCAAGAAATCTGAGGCCAGTACTATGTTATCCAACAATTAAAAAAGCCATTACCGGATCTTAGCATTCATACTCTGGCACTATTTGTCCCTATTTTTCACAGTCCTTGATAAATGTTAGCGTGGCTGAAATAGCTGGTTATTTCTACTTCTTCCCAAAGAATTAGTGTACAGTCCTTGTTAGCAAAAGGAATATTTTTGGGCCACTCAAGTAAAAAGCTCCTACAAGATTTGCCTTTGCTTTTGTTAATGTTTTAGTTAAGGTGCACGTTTTGTGTGGGTGTCCACAGAAGCCTACAGAGTCTAAGAGCCCCCTTCCCCATTCCGCAGAGCTTAAGTTACACGCAATAGGAACCTGAAGTAAGTGCTGTGATCACCTGGAAGAGCAGCAACAACTCTGCACACCTTAACTGCTGATCCAGAACACCTTAGCCAGTTCAGTTATTTATCTGGGGGGTGTGCATATTGAGAGGGGCATTTCTCTGCACGGCCATGGCTGTGCTGGAACTCACTTTGTAGACCACACTGACCTCAGACTCACAGCTTGGCTACACCTAGATAGGTTTCCATTTCTAAGAAGTAAGTTCTACTTCATGGATTCAGTCTTTCACAAAGATTAGATAGATGTCAGCCACTCGGTTCACAGAATATGTATTTTGTTTTCTTCCACTCCCAATTGGCTATTTCCTCTGTTTGACACATTAATCAGATGTCAGTTTGACCGAGTTGAGAACAGCCGAGGAGATAATAAGGCACAGCTTTAGAAGTGTCTGTGAGTCTTTCCAGAAACAAATCGTGAGGACTCAGACCTAAGGAGCCATTCAGTTTGGTTATGACTATGGAAGTTGAACCTGGCTGGAGTAAAGGCCACATTATGTATGAAGCTCCAGGGGTTGGTTCTTGCCCTGGCCTTTTCCAATACTGCTTTTCTTCTGTTTGGCATGATGTAAGATCTACTATGCCCTCCCTACATAATGGACTGCCACCCCTAAATGTTGAGCAACTCAAATCATTCCTCTTTTTAAAATGTCTCTGTTAGGTCATTTACTTTTTGTAAATACACCTGGATTTGTGACGTAGTAACAAGTCTTGGGGAAAGACACTTGCTTGCTAAGTTTAGCTACAAATAAGGACTTCTCATGTAGGTGGCATCTTTATATACAGTACATCCATGTGACCCAAAGGTTTGGCTGACCTTGTTCTCTTGTAATCTGACTTCAACCACCATGGTACAGAATATTACGTTACATCAGGCTTCTTCAATCTTCAGACAGAGGCACTCTAAGTTCTCCCACAGCAATCCAGTACAAGGCTGTGCTGAGTCAACACCCCTCCCCGACCATACGGTCTTCTCTCTAGCTGGCTTCCTATTTCATTGACTGCAATTACTCTGGTTTTGCTGTCTACCAGTCACACAAATGTTAGTGTTTCTAATGTGTTTCTTCTTTCATCATGTTCCTTCTGTCCCAGCAAAGCTTTTATTTAACTAACAATTAGAATGTCTTAAGTAACTAAGATTTATCTCCATTTGATTTCCTCTTTAATGAACTCCTCCCAGGAAACGACCTGCTTCTTAGCACTTCCCTATTCAAAGCTGCCATCAGGCCTGACCCTTCACTTTACTACACTGGTTTGTAGCACACAGTGCAGCCAAGGAGTGGCTTACACAGCAGAAGGTCCAAGCTCAGCTCTGCCCCAGGTTTTAGAATGATGACCGCAGCTGGTGAGCTCTTGTGACTCCCTTCCTGGCTCCACAGCCCACATGCCCATGGCAAAGGAGGCCTCCTCTCCTATAGACTTGACAGGCTGAAGACTACACCTGTAGGGTACCATGGACCAGCATAGTGTGCCAACTCGTACTACTAGCCACAGTTGCTGAAGCTAACCACATTTTACTTCTTGGCATCTGGAACTGAATCCTGGTTCTCTACCCATTGTTATTAAGAGAACTTAACACTTCCTTCTACTGGAGCTTTGCAACCTGCTCCCTCCTGCCTTCAAGAAATCACACAGATAATGAGTAACTCAGGGACACTAACACTTAAACAGAACCAACTCCACACTTGCCCTACCCTACAATGACTACTGGGTGCTCTCGAGGCTCAAGAGGTCACACCAGCTCCACTTTGCTCCTTTCCCTAACTTTAAAATATGCAAACACACACACACACACACACACACACACACACACACACACACACACACAATCGTAAAAACAGGTCCAGAGGGCTGAAAGAAGCAGCAGGAGCCCATTATGTCTCCCATCTGCATAGTGCTTCTTCAAGGCAGAGTGGCACTTTATTTATTTATTTATTTAGAATTTTTT
>NC_022030.1:60517311-60527792 GCF_000317375.1 Microtus ochrogaster
AAAAAAAAGAAAGAAAATTCAGTATCAAGCTGGATGACCTGTAATCCCACCACTAAAAAGGTATAGGCAGAATGAACAGAAGCTTGCTATTCTTGGCTTCATAGTAAGAGATAAGCCAAGATAACCTTAAATAAAAACAAAAGAAAAAACTATAAAATGCCAGGCAGTGTTGGTGCGTGCCTTTAATTCCAGCTCTCAGAAGGCAGAGGCAGGAGGATCTTGGTGAGTTCAAGGACAAGCTGATCTACAAAGTGAGCTCCAGCACAGCTAGGACTACACAGAGAAACTTTGTTTTAAAAAAAAAAAATTAAGAAACAAAAAGACAACTCCAACCTTAAGCTACTGTGAAAGAATACATTACTTCCCCTTGCAAGAAGCAGCGTGCCAATAAGCAATCACCAGGGACTGTCTCACCTACGTTCTCCACTCAGCAAGTCACAGCTCCAAAGTAATGAAGCTCCCAGGAGCTTCAAAGTAGACACAGTGAAGGAAGACTTTCCCAGAGAGCAGGAGACTACTTCCTTTGACTGTTAATGTACTTTGGCAGGCAATTCTGAACAGAATGAGATGAATCTGCAGCACCAAGATTTAGATGAAGTACAAAGAATGTGGTAAGGTTTTTCATTATGGTGCCAGCAAAAGCACGCTAAAATGATTCACCTTCAAATTCTCCTTTCTGAGTACTTAATGTAAAACAAGACGCTCTGCAGGATGAGTGGTAGCTCTGACAGTAGTCAGCGCAAGCCAGGATTAGGACTCAGAAACTTTACCAAGTATTCCAGTACCTTGCTGGCAAAGCCTCTTCTAATCTGCTTTTATCACTGCCCAAAAATATACTAGATCTAGCAATCAATTCCAAGATCATGAAAATACTTTTATGATTTTTGGTTTTAACTTTGAACTTATCTTTTGTATTACTTTTCTATTGCTGTGTTAAACACTGTAGCCAAGGTAACTTACGGAGGAATCTATTTGACTCACCACTATCATAGCAGGGAACATGGCAGCAGGCATGCTTAAGACATCTTAAACCACAAGCAGAAAGCAAATTGAATGGCGAGAGGCTGTGAACCCTCAAAGTCCACCCCAAGTGAAATACTTCCTCCAGCAAGGCCACACCTCCTAAGCCTCCCCCCACAATGTCAAACAACTTGGGACCTAGAATTAAAACGACTGAACCTGCACAAGGCATTCTCTTTCAAATCACATTTCACTCCCATGTTTCATAGGCTCATGGTCATATCATAAAGCAAAATGTGTTTAGTTCAACTTCAAGAGTCTCTTCTGAGACTTGGCAGTCTCTTTGTTGTAAGCCCCATATAAAATCAAAAAACAAATTACATACTTTCAACATACAATGGCAGAGAGTATACATTTCCGTTCCAAAAGGGAGGAATCCGGCTACAGCAAGCTAACACCAGACAAAGTAAGACTGAAACCCAACAGGGCAAACCCCAAATCCTATAGCTCCACAGTTGATGTTAGAGGGTTCAGATGGGTTTGCCTTGTAGGCTTTGCTGCCTACCTCTTTCTGAGCTAGTTCCAATCTCTGTGTGCAGCAATCCTCGGTAGAAATCCCACGGCTCTGACATCTTCAACATCTCAACTCAGGATTCATTTCCACAGCTTCTTGCAATGGCCTCTTAGGGCCTCCATGCAAGGCCTCCCTTGCCACACACCTGGCTTCAGCAGCTCTCTGAAACCACGGAAGAAGATTCTACAACCCCTTTAAATAGCCTTGCATCCTTCATGACTCTAAAGCCAGCACCCTATGGACGTCACTGCGAAGTTTGGCTACTAACTTGATTGTTCTTTTCTAGGTGCAGAAAATTGCTTAGGTTTTCCTTTCACAAGGAAGCTTGGTTGGGCCATGAAATGTGGTAGTTTGAATGAGATGTCCCTCATAGTCTCAGTCATTTTAATACTCGTTCCCAGTTGATGGCACTGTTTGTGCGGGGGATAGTAGGTATGGTCTAGCTAGAGGAAGTACATCATTGGGGTGGCTTTGAGCTTTCAAAGCCTTGCATCATTCCCAGGTCATTCTTTCTCTGCTTCCTGCTTGATGTTTGAGACGTGAGCTATTCCTGCCACTGTGCCTGCCTGCTGCCTTGCCTCCCTGATGTGATGGTGAGACTCTTATTTATCCTCTGGAACCAGAGCTCAAATAACCCCTTCCTGCAATGAATTCCACAGCAATAGAAAACAGACTGACATCTCTAAAGTACAAAGACAAAAAGATGTAACTATAACATGCCAGTTAACTTACTTACATGAACAAAGTAATTATAGCTATAAAGACAAATGAAAGAAACCTGGTATTGAATGAACTTCTGCTTCTGGCTTGAATTAATATTCATTCATAAGGTCAGGCAGTGATAGCACATGACTTTAATCCTAGCACTAGAGAGGCAGAGGCAGGTAGATCTTTTGAGTTCAAGACCAGCTTGGTCTACAGACTGAGTTCCAAATGGCTAAGCTACACAGAGAACTCCTATCCCAAAACCCCCAAATAAATAGTCATTCACAAATTTCAGCTCTACTGGGGAGAACACTAATAGTCATCTTCATTGCCAGAGATCACTATACATAAAATGTTTTCTAGCATAACACACTGTAACATATTGCTTCTTCCAGCAAGACTTGGTGGTAAATGTCTACCTCACACGCTTTAAGCACTGGGGACAGAAGGGATAATGTCTGCCCTTGGGAAGCTTACATTCCAATGGAAAAGAGGACAGTGAAGGTGACCACAACAATAGGAAGAAGGAGGGGGGTGCATTTTAGAGAGGATTCTGGGTGAGGGCAAGACGTAAGAAAGAGATGAGGTAGAGAGCAGTGAGGGTTTAGAGCTAAACATGATTGCTGAAAAACATAAAGCAAGGGAAAAAAAATCTATGCTACATAAAGATACACATGGAACTAAAAAACAAAATGCTGCTTTATTTTTTAAATTCCCCCAAACTTACCATTTACATGGAACTAAAAAACAGAATACTGCTTTATTTTTTAAATTCCCCCAAACTTACCATTTAAATGCCATACTATTTTGGACACTTAACATGCCTTGAATACATTAATTTTTATTGCATTTATTTACTTATTTACTTACTTATCTTAGTGTGTTGAGGGTTTAGTGTTAGTATGCCCAAATGTACATAGAGATGTGAATGTGGGGGGCTGGAGAGATGGCTCAGAGGTTAAGGACACTGACTGCTCTTCCAGAGGTCCTGAGTTCAATTCCAGCAACCACATAGTGGCTCACAACCATCTACAAAGAGATATGTTGCCCTCTTCTGACATGGAAGCAGAACACTGTATTGTATATGTAATAAATAAAATCTTTTTTTAAAAAAAAGAAAGAAATGTGAATGTGGAAGTCAGATCAACTTGTAGGAATTTCCCTCTACAATATGAACTCCAGGGATTGAACTCAGGTTGTCGGCAAGTGCCTTTACCCAATGAGCTATTTCACTGGCCCTCTCTGTATACCTTTTCAGAGACCACTAGAATGTCTAGGCAAGCACTCTTATTCCTGAGCCACAACTCAGCTCAGATGCTATTTATAACAATGGTACTGAATGGCCTGAGAATTCTCAAAGAGAATGCAGCTGGGAGCTGTGTGTTAGGGAAGGGGAAAAACCCATTGTGTGTCCATTAGGTGAGACAGTGGTCCACTGAGTTCCATCACAAGCAAGTATCACAGCAGCTGAGTTCTCGGAAGGAGTGAAGAAAAGAGCATGAGTGTTTCCTCAGTCAGAAGATACTGCTGGCAAACAGCTCACACCACGATTCTAGTACAGAGAAGGGAAATGCCATCTATTTTTAGGGTTATTTGGAAAGAGTCTCCAAGGGGGGAAAAATCTGTTCTTAAAATCTACCCTTTTCTCACAGTTGTTAACCTCACAGTGAAATTACAAATCACTAGGAAGAACCAGGGATGAAGTATGGATGAGACTCTAAATCTCATGTGTGAAACTGTGATACATCACGGTAAATCACATGTAAGGCTTTGCATGATCACCACATATCCTAGACATTAGCAGGATAAACAACCATTCCAAACAACCTTTGCCTCAACAAAACGCTACAATTCAAACAGAAGACACATCTCTCATATGACTGGGAAATTCCACTCAGATAGAAATGAAGGGAACAATATATGCATTTAAAAAGTTTTCACACAAATAAAATTCAACTACGGTAAGAAAATCAGAAAAAAACCAGTGATGGGGAGGGAGGGAGGCAGAGGGACTCAGGATGCAGCAATGCCTCTCATCTTTGGGTTGTGGAGGTGACACAGAATAAACTCAGGTCAGCACATTTTACTATCGTTTTATTCCTCAGTAAAACTCATTTTTAAAAAGTAAAAGCTAAGCAGCGTGTAGCGATGCACTTTCAATCCCAGTACTCAGGAGGCAGAGGACAGCCAGAACTACATAGCAAGGCCCTGACTCAAACAAACAAAACATAAAAGGTAAGACAAGAATGGTGGCTCATGTCTACAATCCTAACTCAAGAGGCTGAGGCAGCGAGTTCTGTATAGTAAGACCCTGGCCAGTCCGGGCTACATGCAAATTCTGTCTTAAACAATCGCAAAAATAAGGGGAATAAATCCCAGTTATTTTTAAGTTTACAGCCCTGTTAGTCTAAAGTCTCCAACACCATGTTATGAGGGCTGAAGCAAATTCCATGGCCCAAATGTTGGGAGCTGGGCCAGTGTCTGGGTCCTTGATTTGCTCCATTTGACTTGTGCTCACTTACTAGTACTATTCTGTCTCACCATTAAATTACTTTTTTTTTATTCTCTGGAAATATATCTATTCTGGAAATGTAATGGCATGAAGGGCCATTACAACATAAAATTACAGAAAGCGAGGACAGATGTTGGAAATAGTGTAGTCCTCCATCATCGAAGGCCTAATCTCATGCACGATTCAGTTGTTACATCTAGTTGTAAGACTGTGGCCTGCAAATTAGCCAGCTTTAGAGTCACGCCTTCATACGTAGGCACAGAGCTACAACTTCCCTGTTCGGCATCTCTACTTCTTTTCAGCATTAAGGAGCATGACTGTAATTCCGCTCCCCATCACAATGCTAGGCACATTTTTAGAATGGGCAGATCTCGGCCATAGCCATAGTCAATCAAGAGCAAAGCTCTCTTGATTCTGGTTTTCACAAGCAGAGCCTACATTCAGTTACCAGACAGAGCATGCTAAACAAACAGTTCAATGTATTCCCAGGCACCAAAATAAAAGTTTTATCACCTGCTGGAAAGGTGAATACAGAACCTACAATAGGATGAAGGCGTGGTCATGTTATCTCAGTAATCACATTCAGAGGACTTAGTAGAAACAAATAGGAAAACAAGGAGAAGAGGGAGAAACACTCAGAAAACACAACCAAATGACACTAACCAGTCTGGAAAAAAACCAAACTTCTGTGAGTACTTAGTAAACAACATTTTTCATGGTGACTCTGGGATGAGAGAAGGCATTTGTGTATTCAGTGCCCCTTAGCACATAACACAGATGTTTCAGAATGGGCAGGGACACCATCACACCCACTCAAAGATACCAGGCATGCAAAGCACCCCACATCTAAATATGGGGTAAGCAACTAATATCACACCCAAGTTACAAGTACGTCCCAGAGCATTTTGTAAAACCTTCACATAGGTTTAAAAGTAGGGTTTTTTTGGTAGCCCAAATGGCCTTGAATTTGTGAACTTCCTGCCTCAGCCTCTTTAGTGCTAAGTGTACACCACTGCAGCTAGATGTACATGGAATTACAAATTAGCAAAAACATTGAAACAGGATACTTATTATAAACATTCTCCTTGCAGAGACAAGCCCATGGTTTATTCATGGACTCATTATCACATATCAAAATTCTGTACCTCTATATTTTAATTAGTTCATGACTAATTATTCTTAGTTCTCACTCATTTCCCCACCTCTCCCAAATAAGACAACACCTCAATTTCCACAACAAAACTCCCCATCTGTTTTCTTCTTTTTCTGTGCGCCTCAGCTCAAGTAACAATATGAACTTTAAGTTGGCAAACGAGGACTAATTGCCCCAGCTCTGGACACCTACTCACCAGCAAACCCCAAAGGTCAGCTCACTCTAGCCTTAACAAGTATCACACTATTTTGTCAGCATGACTTGAAGACAAATCACCCCACTGTCCTTCTCCCCTTTCTCTGCACCATAATTCTTTGCTGATAGTGTCATTGGAATAATGTCCTCCTCTGGGCACTTCACCATTTTCACTTCAGACAGCAAGTGCTGAGGGACACAGCTGATGCAGCTCCCACTCCAGTGGTTCCTTACGAATACCTATGGTTTGCTTTTCTTGGACAAACCCTGAGAATTGATTCCCTGACTCTTCCTACCCCACCTATTGGGAAATAGCACGAACTGGCTGCATGGTTGGCTCCTGGAGGCCAACACCGGTTGGTGATCAGCCACTCCTATTCCAGTATCTTCACTAAACAAGTCTGACCAAGGGGATATGCTGCTGCCTGGAGACTAGGCACTGACTCAGTCCTAAGGAGGACTGATGGTAATCTGTCTGCTAGAACCTGGGCCCAAGTGGTGTGCATCCATTTAATCCTGATATTGTCCTGTTTGACCCCCACTCTATAGATGGAGGCTGCAGATGAGCAGCTAGGCAATTTCATCCAGGCCAGGCTCTTCTGGAGCATTATCAGAGCCCACTCATGACTTCAAAGCCCACACTCAACAGCAGGCTGCAAATAGCATTAGCTGTCTGGTTTTTATGAAGTCATCAGGACACTGAGTGCCTCACATTCACTTGCCACCTGGCTGCAAGACATAGGCATTATCATAAAGAATGGGAGATCTAACTAAGTTTTTAGATGCTACAGAAAAACAGACTTGGACAGACCTTTACACTTGCTGTTTGAAAATTACATTAACACTGAAGTATGCAGGAGAATTTATTACCTGGGCTTACAGTCAGCTGAAAGCAATGAAGCTTGTTTGGATCAGGAAAGTGTACTTTACATGTACCTGCAAAAGAAACAGCCATTAGGAAGGTCTGGAACGAGCTGAGCTTGGACACAGATGTCAGCAGTGTTGACTTACAAATGGGTCCCTACACTCAACTGTTTTGTTGTTGTTCCTCCCATTCTCATCTTACTAAATTCTAAACCAAGGTATTTATTTCAACTTTGAAATGGTCACTGAAGAGTTCTTTTTATTAACTAGAGAATTTTGATATTTACTCTGAAAGAAACTATCCTTCAAATGCATTAATGTCAAGTAGGTAAAGGTTAACTAAACATGGAAAAATCAGAAGAACCAGGTTAAGCGTCTATCCAACTTACTCTGTACCAAAGTTTCACAGACATCCATGTCCATCAGAAGTCAAGTTAGAAAGGAGATGCCTTAGAGTTAGCTGCCACCCAGCATTTACCATAACATTGGAGGAAAAAAAACGAAAACAGAGATCCATCTGCCTCTGCCTCCTGAGTGTAGGATGCTCATCTTTAATTCTAGTACCTGGGCAGCAAAGGCAAGCAGACCTCTATGATTGCAAGGCCAAACAAAGTAGCCTAGCTTACATAGTGACACACTTTCTCAGAAAAGCAAAAAACCATCTATTGTATGGTGCTGGGCGGTGGTGGTGCATGCACCCCTTTAATCCCAGCACTCGGGAGGCAGAGGCAGGTGGATCTCTGTGAGTTCAAGGCTAGCCTGGTCTACAAGAGCTAGTTCCAGGACAGGCTCCAAAACCACAGAGAAACCCTGTCTCAAAAAACAAAACCAAAATAAAACAAACAAACAAAAACAACAAAATTCTATTGTGTATATGTGCATTTTCATTACTGAAGAAAGTCCTTTGAGTATACCTAAGACTGGTATAACTGGGTTATATGTAAGTTCTATTTTCTTTCTTTTTTTTTGGGGGGGGGAGAATTCCATATTGACTTCTGTGATCACACAAGGTTATTCCCATCAAGAATGAATAAGGATCATCTTTTCCTACATCCTCTGTAGGATGTCTTGTCATTTGTTTTCTTGACAACAGCCATTACAACTGGGTTGAGATTATAGCACTAAACTAATTTAATCTGTATTTCTCTGATGGCCAGGGATGATAAACACTTTTTCAAGAACTTATTGGTTATTTCTATTTCTTCTTTTGAGAATTGTCTAAAATTTGCTAATTCGTTTATTGATTGATCTAGGTTTTTGTTTAATTTTTACAGTTCTTTATATAGCCTGGATATTAATCCCCTGTCTGATGCATAAATGGTAGATTTTTTAAGCCATCTAAAATTATTAGTGTGTGTATACATGATGCATGTGGGTGCACATTCATGGCACATATGTGAAGGTCAGCTGACAACTTACTTTATGGAGTGAGTTGGTTCTCTCCCTCTACCTTTACTTGAGTTCCAGGGATCTAACTCAAGTCTCCAGACTTGCATGACAAGTGCCTTCACCTTCTGAGCCATTTCATGGGCCCATGACAAAGAATACTCTATATTCTGTAGACTGTCTCTTCTCAATGGTGATTGTTTCCTTTGCTATGGAGAAACTTCCTAATTTGATACAACCCCATGTTAACTGTTAGGACTATTTCCTGTGTTACTGGACTTCTTTCCAGAGAATTCTGTCTATGCTACCTTGAAGTGTTTTGTCTTTTTAAAATAGAAACAATCTTTAAGATACAAGTGAGAAGAAATGAAGGCTTAGTAAATACTTCAATCATTATTTGAGATTGGTGTTCTCCATTTGTTTTTAATACCTGGCACCCTTTTTCTTTTAACAAGAGTTTAAATGTTGAATCTCTGAAATGGATTAGCCTTCCAAAAATACAAAATAACACAAAACATACAAAATAATACAAAAAATACAAAGTAAAAGAAGTTTTAAAAATTAATGAAACCACCAAAATCCAATAACAAAGCTTAAAGTTCAAGAAAAGTCAAGTTAAAAAAATATATAAAAGGCTTTTCAGGAGGGAGGGGTGAGAGGAACAGAGCAAAATAATGTAGAGTTCAATAAATATCAATAAAAAGAAAATATATATAGAAAAAAGGCTTCATATATATATAGATAGATTTTGATATATACATGTGTGTGTTTACATATGGAGAGAGAGTGTGCAAAGCTTAAAACGCTAGAATTAGTTTCTGTTATGTGTGAGAGGTCCTAAGGAGGTGTGTATTTCCAGAGAAGCCTCTATGCGCTTGTTCATACAGAGCTCTGAGTTCATTCTGCAGTTACTAATTACACTGCCACATAGAAAGCTACTCTTATGGCTCTGTAAATATTTTAGAAAAGGTTTTAAACAGACAGCGAGGAATTAGTTTGTGATGGCCTGTTTCTTCTTCAGGATGATGAGTGGAAGATTTGTGTTGTGGAAAGCATGGGGAAAGAGCAGAAAGTGAAAGCAGCACGTCAAATAATGTGTGCTATCTGATGTTTAAGCCACAGAATGGGAAACAGACCACATCTTTTCCAAATCCTGCAAGACTCACATCAAACACAAGCTAGTTCTAAGTGGAAACTCTGTGCTCTCTAATGAAGACACACTGTGAGTCACAGACAGTGGAAAGACGGACTGGACTAGAATACAAAAACAAAATCACCATGTGGTACCTTTTCATAGGAATGTCCCAACCACAGGCAGGGAGGAAGCACACAAGCTTATCACCTGGCTGCAGGGCTCCGCCCTCCCGCCTGTCTATCAGGCCTCATGCATATTTACTTTCCTAGGCATTTTTTCTTACAGACAGACAGGGTTTCTTTTTCTGTGTAACACTGGCTGTCCTGAAACTCACTTGTAGTTCAGGTTGGCCCCAAACTCAAGAGACTCAACTGCCTCTGCCTCCCGAATGTGGGAATTAAAGGTGCATTAGTTAAAGCATATCCTTTGACTTTTCCCTTAGTGGTCAGAAATACTCCCTCCACCCCCACCCCCACGTCTGGGACTGAAACCAAAGCATTACAAATGCTAGGCAAGTATTCTGCTACTGAGCCATTCCCCAGCTTCAAAATCAACCTTTCAATACAATTCCCCAACAACACCTTCAGTTTTGAATGGAAGTAACTCTAAGGTCAACCCACAAAATTCCAAAATGTTTTAGACAGTTTTCTACATGTGCTATTCAGAAGGACTAAAATGTTGTTCTTTTTAGAAAATGCTGCAAGATCCCCAGCGGCAGTAGGCAGCAGAAATGCTGTAGGTCCCAAATGGTGGCGGCAGGCCATTGGTGGCAGGCAGCGGGCTCTGGGAGCAGTCAGTCCCAGGCAGAAATGGCTGCTGGTCCCAGAGCAGCGGCCGGAGTGGTGGTGGTGGCGGGCCATGTGGCGGCAGACAGTGGGCCCCAGGCAGAGACGGCTGCTGGTTCCCGAGCAATGGCTGGTTCCAGGCAGGGAGACACATGGCAGGTGGGCAGAAGACAGAAACATGGATAGACACGACATGCAGGGTGAGGCTGAAT
>NC_022030.1:60528493-60529009 GCF_000317375.1 Microtus ochrogaster
GGTTGCTGGGAATTGAACTCAGGACCTTTGGAAGAGCAGGCAATGCTCTTGACCTCTGAGCCATCTCTCCAGCCCTCATGTCAACATTATATAGTACCAGTTTGACCAGCATGCTATACTTACAGGGTAAATTAGCTTCAAGTTCTGCAACCTCTGTAGAAATAAAGAGACTGTGGTTAATAGTCTTCATATTATTCATTTTAAATTAGCAATTTTTTTCTAGGATTACAGAAGAAAAGTAAGCTAGATTAACTGAAACCTGGTCTAAAATTAATATTTTAAGCATTTAGTTTTCATATATACAAGATAACATGCAGAACAGCAATAAATTAAGCAAAAAAAAGACAATTCACTTTAATAATAAAAATCATGTCACATCTACAAAGTAACTGCCTACAGGTAAGCAGTAACTACAGTGCTTTTAAGAAATTACTCCTCCCAAGTAACAGATCTACTATTTTCAAACTGTGACTATTTCTCTTTTCAAATGTACCTTCCAGATACCCGATGATGGAA
>NC_022030.1:60529109-60530193 GCF_000317375.1 Microtus ochrogaster
TTACAGAATAATCCCACACTAGTACAGATTTACGTATAATAAAGGGTTATTTATTTAGGGGAGACTAACAGATAACTGTCCTAGATCACAGTCCTCTGCATAAATGGGGAAAAGGAACCAAGTCTAGTAGTCACAAGAAATGAGCACATGCTTTACAGCTGCATTTATAGTATAAGAGACCACACCCAAGTGGGCTGGCATCTTAAAGGCTATTGGCCAAAGGAGTTCCCACAGCACCTCCCCATTTTGTTTAAATAAGAGAGTTCCAAACCCAATACAAAACTATGTACACTAGGAACAGATATCAAGTATAAAATTAGAATTACAACCAGAATAAACAATATTAAGCAAGGAACATATCCTAATTTTTTAACAAACAATCTGTTCTAAGTAGTCTAAATCTTGTATTGGAAATGACTCGGCTAAATCATAAGAGGATAGTAACTACAACTATCTAATCTTCAACCCCATCAAAGGCCTGAGAAGGAACATTACTTGAGTAGGCAGAAAATGCAATTGAGCAGCTTCCAAAATGTGTAGTAAATGACTGCACAATCACCCAAAGTCTCATTTGCAATGTTTGGAAATGGCCTTGAGTAATTAACAGACCATTTTTAGAGGCAGAAAAATATTCAGAACTGTCTTACCCTTTCTTGGCTAGGTTTGGCAGTCTTTTTCCTTGTATCCTGCTGGGTCTAAGTCTGGACATTGTGTACTTTGTCAGTGGTCAAGGTATGGGCAGTTCCTTGCCCAAAGGCCAGTTGTGCCAAAAAGAAAACAAATTCCAAGTGGAATGTCTTTGGTGCTCAGTTCTCTCTAGGAAATAGACTGGTGCTGCCAGGAGTAATTGTGTCTCACATCAACAGAATCCTAAGTTATTTAAATGCATGTTCCACAGATCTTTGAAGTGGTTGAAGGTTACCTATCTATGAATACAATCTCTATGTATCTAAAGCACCAAATTAGTCTGACTAAAGGTATAACAAACATGAATGACTATTGACCTATAATACTTAATACCTATATAACTTAAAGATTACGACTTCATATCAGAATATTAAACAATCTTTAAACAATTGTGCAG
>NC_022030.1:60530309-60533806 GCF_000317375.1 Microtus ochrogaster
CTGTCTCGAAAAAAAAAAAAAACAAAAACAAAAACAAAAACAAACAAAAAACAATTGTGCAGTAGATGAGGACAATGACCTCAATATGTAAACAATGTATAAATATTTTGATCAGAGGTAGAAATATATATAGCAATAAATACAACCTAAAAATTGTATCAATATAAAAAAATGTCTTAAACAGAGGTAGAAACATGCATGTATAAAATCTAACAAAATAACTATGCATATCTGTACAAACATTGTAAATAGAAATAGGAGCATATTCAATATAACAAGTATAATTTGAACTTGTACCATCCCATTCAGTTTTATTCCTTTTTTGAGATCTCTGGGCCTACAAAATTTCCACCCCAATCCCCAACCCTATACAATAATAAACCCCTAAATGGTGTCCTTAACCATGAGGACAAACTTTATTGGGACAGAGTACATTATCTTCTAGAATTGCTTCTTGCTGTTATGGGGATTTTTTTTCTATGGGATCCTGTATAAGTAAATGATGGTTAAGTTTTAAGATTGCTGTTTTGTATAACTGCAAATGGTCTCAGAGTAGTCAATAGTGTTATTTGTTTTGAAGTTCTTATTTGGATTTCTGGCCAGAACATTGTAAAAAAGTTCACCATTTCCGCAGCTGGTACCCAAAGACCAGTCTCATGGTAGCGCTATCAGCATCATGATGTCATATCAACCAGGTGGAGTCATTGTTGTGGGGCCCCATCTTCTTCCTGTAAGCTTCAAAGATTACTGCAGGAAAATCTACTGTTCATTGCTAAAAACTTAAGCATTACTCATATAGACATATATTCAACAAAAGATACAAAATAGACAAAAAGAGCATGGAGAAAAATATTTCCTTTAAATCTATTTTCTTTCTGTCCCATACCAGATGGCTCCTGACTTGAGATGGAAATTCTGAATTTTTTTAACATGCTTAGAGAAGGATAGAGCCATCATCCAACTCTAAAGCAAGCTCTTTAGATGCATCTAAAACATCTGTAGAGATGTAGACATGTCCAGATAATCAAATTTTACCATGCAGATAATACAGCATAGTAAGTCAGATTTCTCTTTGCTTATTGATTCTTTCTGGATAGCTATCTTTTCATCTTTAGGCACCTAGATGTCCAAGGTCTCTCAACTCTTTAAAGAAATTTTCTAGCAAACACAAGAACAGAACCCTGCCCTAATCCTTATGAAGTTTTCTTACCACCTGTATGATTGTCACCTCTGGTTCTGGGTGGCTGGGACAAACAAACTGCTCTTTGCAACAATTTGGCACAAATGTGATGGACATGTAAAACCCGAGAGGGCTTAAAAGGAATTCTAGACACAAAAATCAAAGTTTGACTACATTTCTTTTCCAGAACTTGCTGCAGCTCCATTAAGAAAGGTTTTCGTGATTTAGCCATAACAACAACAACAACAAAAAAAAAAGCCGTGTAGTTTTAAAACGTGACTTCCTGGGCCATGTTGCCAGCGCAAACTCTGGCTATAGAGCCTTTGAAGAGCCTTTGAAAAGCATTTGTGGGCTTGAGTGTTCATGTACCCACTTGGGGTCAGAAGAAAATTGGCTGAGATCATGCTTGTGGCTTGGTGCTCTATGCCTGGGTAGGTGGCAGGATCAGGTCTACTAGGCTTGCACTGGCAGGGGAGCACAATGGATTCCCGCTTCCATATACAGAGATATTTCCAGGCTGCACAGTGATCTGCTTAGCAGATTTCGCTGTTACTCAGATAAAAGTGTGCTGCATGCTCCCTCTCAGAGTGCTGAGTGCGGCTCCTACCTGGCCGTAATGGTAGGTACCCCCACCATTTTATAACTGGTAAGAGGCAGAGCCAGCAACCAGAGCTGCTACAACCAAGCTGCTTATCATTTTAAAAGCTCTTCAAGACAGTAGAGAATTACAGAAAATGCAATAAGGACAGATTCAGACATAAAAGAACTCTACATGGGTCAGTGCCGGATGAATGTACATAGGCTTGGGAACGAGAAGAAAAAGAATACAGACAGTTGGAAAAGTAAATCATTAAAAAAAGTATTTAAAGAGACAGAGTACAGTCAGATTATAAGGAGTAAAGAAAAATAAGCCACATAAAGATGGACTATACATAGAGAGTCTGGATTATGTATATTATAGTGTTTTCCTTGAATTTTTTGACTGTGAAGCAGCTAAGTACAGAGACATTTCATTGTATGGGCTGCTAAGCTAAAGCAGCATATACATTATAAAGGCATCATGACTTCCAAATTTGAGTCTCAGGATTTGTTGCTTTGGAAAAGATGTTCTTCTCTTGTTTCTACAGAAGATGAGAACCTGTGGACTGCCTCCAGATCAATATGGTTTCAATGAACAAGACCCCCTGAAAGGTTGCTGTGAACACCCCCACAAAGAAAATATGTTCCCCAACTGCTGACTGAGATGAACCATACAGGATACACAATGAAAGACCTGATTAACAGCGTCCCCAAACAGCAGGAAATAGTATGGACAGAACTATGCCCATATTCCCAAATATTATTTATAATTGTTTACATTTAACAGGGGATAAGCTACCGAGATTTGAATTGATAAGAATCTTGTTTTATTGATACAAATTTAAGGTCAACCTTGTGATATATATATATATATATATATTTCTGCTCTTGATTAAGGTATTGTGACTATAGTTCATTTAAAAATGTATAATTAAGAAATATAAGTTAGTAGATAAACATCTATAATAGTCAAGCTTGTAGTCATATTAGTTAGACTTTTCTAGATATATAATTCAATTAGATAAATATTCTTCAAATCTTTCAGATCCCTTCAAAATATGGCTTCTAAATGTTTTAATAACTTAGGACTTTTCATGACAATGAGACACGTCTGTTCCTGGCAGCACCAATTACTTCGAGAGGAGGATGGGCATAGGAGAGGCTCCTTAGCCACTTGGGCAAGAAACTGCTCTTGCCTGGACTGCTTCAATGGACATGTAGGACTTGCAAAGAAATGACTGCTGAACTTGCCTAAAGGTGAGATGGTCCTTCGGGGGTTCCTGCTTCATGATAGAGTCTGCAAGACATTCTGCAGGACACAAAAGAAAGTGGCCGAATTGTCTTTGAAATTTCCTGCTTCACGGAAAAGTCTGCTGGATATGATGGGCCTGTAGGCTGAAGATAGATGCCCCAATGGTGCTGAAGATAGATGCCCCAACGGTACAGAAGAACTTTGGGTGACTGTCCAGGGGGCAAGATGTCTCTATCATTTCTAGAGTTTTGGAAGTTGCTTACAATGCACTTAGTGTTTACTTAGGTAATATTTCTTTCTTCAGTCTTTGATGGAGTTAAATAATAGTTATAGTTTTCCTTAGTTATGATAAAAGATAAAGTAAATAAAAATATTGTAACTGTAATTCTTGCTTGATACCTGTTTTTTTTTTTTTTTTCGAGACAGGGTTTCTCTGTGGCTTTGGAGCCTGTCCTGGAACTAGCTCTGTAGACCAGGCTGGTCTCG
>NC_022030.1:60534076-60556334 GCF_000317375.1 Microtus ochrogaster
AGATGGGTTAAATTAATATGTAAGAGTTAGCCAATAAAAAATTAGAGCTAATGGACCAAACAGCGATATAATTAATATAGTTTCTGTATTTCAGGGCTGAGTAGATGGGAGGCCAGGAACCAACAAGCGACCCTTTTACCCTCTGTCAAGAGGTTTTTCTTTCTCAAACCAAATCTTTAATGATTTTGATGGTATCCATAGCTTTTCTTCTCCTGTGGAAACAAGAGTGAAACTTGTTCCCCAATGAAGCACATCTCCTGTTTTCCATTGTGAGGTCAACACATTCTTGAAATACACCAGCTGATTTAATTCAGACATTTTTTTTCTATTATCGAATCTCTCTGCTGCCACAGTTCCTTTTTCATTAGCAATAAGAAAACTCAAGGTTAATAAGGGATTATGCAATCTACTTCTGAGAATATTTTCCATCCCTTGCTGTTTGTTTAGCATATCTTTTATAGTTCAATTTGATCTTTCTATAACTGCCTGACCTGTAGCATTGTTAGTATACTTGTAATATGCTTTATATTATAATAGCAAAAAAAAAAAAACCTATTCCATTTTCTTAGATACATATGACGAACCATTGTCTGTCTTTATTTGTGTAGGTATACCCATGATGGCCATAACTTCTAATAAATGTGTGATTACCCAAATCGGCCTTTTCTGAGCTCAAAGCAATTGCCCATTGAAAACCTGAATAAGTGTCAATGGTGTGATGTACATATGTTAACTTTCCAAATTCTGTAAAATGGAACACATCCATCTGCCAGATCTCATTCCTTTGAGTACCCTTTGGGTTACTCCCTGCAGGTAATGGTGTTTGGTTATAGAAAAAGCAAGTAGGACATCTCTTTATAATCTCCTTAGCTTCTTGCCATGTAATAGAAATCTCTTTCTTTAAACCTTTGCTAATGACATATTTCTTATAAAATTTTGAGGTCTTCAGCACACTTCCAATCAATAATTGATTAATTTCTGCATTACCATGTGCTAGAGGACCTGGCAGACCTGTATGGGATCAGATGTGTGTTATGTATATGGGACAAAATTCTATTCCTGATTATGTCTCGAACCTGAATGAATAATGAAGTCAATTCTGTATCACCTGGAATAAATTCATCAGTTTCAATATATAAGATAACTCTTTTTTGCATATTGCAAATCAGTAACTCTATTGAGAGGTTCTTTAAAATCCCTTGGTTATGTACTATGAGAATAGCAAGTAAGTCTGCCTTTTGGATAGAATTATAAATTTGTTCTACTTTACTTAATTTTTCTGATTTGTAACCTGCCTTTATGGGTTATTTGCATCAGTATAAAATGTACAGGCTCCAGTTATTGGTGCATCACGTACAATATGAGAAAGAATTTAAGTATTTTTCTTTATAAGGTTAATTCTATCACTTTGGTGATAATTGCTATTAATCCCCACCCCCCAAAAATAGCACGAACTCTTTGCCATGGTTCATTGTCTTCACCAGCAGTAAAAAAAACTATATAATCCCTGCTTGGTCTATACCTGTGAGTTGACCAAGTCTCAATTTTCCTTTTATAGTTAATTCAGAGACTTTTTCCACATAAGTTTTTAATTTTTTACTTGGTTTATGCAGTAAAACAATCCAATCAAAAATATCTTCCCTCTGCATTAAAATTCCTGTAGGGGAAATTCTGGAAGGCAGTATGATTATAATACAATTAAGATTTGGATTCATTCCATCTACATGTGCCTCCTGTAATTTCTCTACAACAACCATAAATTCTTTTTCTGCTTTAGCTGTTAATTCTCTGAAACTATTTAAGTCTTTGTCACCATCTAAGATTTTGCTTAAGTGAACTATTAGATCAGATGTTATCCCAACAGTAAGTCGTAGACTGTAAATGTCTCCTAACAACGTTTGAAAGTCATTAAGAGTATGCAATTGGTCTCTCCCGATTTGTGCCTTTTGTGTTCTGATTTTCTGTAAACCTATTTTGTAACCTGGGTAAGTGACAGAATCTCCTCTTTGTATTTTTTTCAGGGCAATCTATAATCACCATTTAGGCAAAATTTTCTTTACTTCTTCAAACATTCTTTTTAAAGTATCTGCATCTGACTCCGATAACAAAATATCGTCCATGTAATGGTAAATTATAGACTTAGGAAACTGCTTGCATATTATTTCCAATGGCCGATTTACAAAGTATTGGCACAGGGTGCGATGACTGAACATTCCCTGTGGGAAGACAGTCCACCAGTATCTCCTAGTAGGCTGCGTAGGCATTGTGAAAGCAAATTTTTCTATGTACTTTTCTTGTAAAAGTATAGTGAAGAAAAAAGAAGTCTTTTAAAACAATAACTACAAGAGGCTATCCTTTTGGTAATAGAGAAGGCAGAGGAATTCCAGATTGTAAACGGCCCTTAGGTTGAATAACCTTTTTGACAGCTCTTAGATCTGTCACCATTCTCCATTTTCCAGATTTCATTTTAACAACAAACACAGGAGAATTCTGTTTTTTAATTTATTTATTAAAGATCTCTGTCTCCTCCCCGCCACCACCTCCCATTTCCCCCCTCCCCCAATCAAGTCCCCCTCCCTCTTCCGCCCGAAGAGTAATCAGGGTTCCCTGCCCTGTGGGAAGTCCAAGGAACCCCCAACTCCATCCAGGTCCAGCAAGGCGAGCATCCAAACTGCCTAGTCTCCCAGAAAGCCAGCAGGATCAGAAACCCACTGCCATTGTTCTTGAGTTCTCAGTAGTCCTCACTGTCCGCTATGTTCAGGGAGTCTGGCCCTATCCCAGGCTCTTTCAGACCCAGGCCAGCTGGCCTTGGTGAGTTCCAAATAGAACATCCCCATTGTCTCAGTGTGTGGGTGCACCCCTCGCGGTCCTGAGTTCCTTGCTCGTGCTCTCTCTCCCTCCGCTCCCGATTTGGACCTTGAGATTTCTGTCTGGTGCTCCAATGTGGGTCCCTGTCTCTGTCTCCCTTCATCGCCCGACGGTTAATATTCAGGAGGATGCCCATATGTTTTTCCTTGGGTTCTCCTTATTTAGCTTCTCTAGGATCACTAATTATAGGCTCAATGCCCTTTGTTTATGGCTAGAAACCAAATATGAGTGAGAACATCCCATGCTCCTCTTTTTGGGTCTGGCTTACCTCACTCAGGATAGTGTTTTCTATTTCCATCCATTTGCATGCAAAATTCAAGAAGCCCTTGTTTTTTACTGCTGAGTAGTACTCTAATATGTATATATTCCATACTTTCTTCATCCATTCTTCCATTGAAGGGCATCTAGGTTGTTTCCAGGTTCTGGCAATTACAAACAATGCTGCTATGAACATAGTAGAGCATAAACTTTTGTTGTATGATAAGGCCTCTCTTGGGTATATTCCCAAGAGTGGTATTACTGGGTCCAGGGGACAGGAGAATTCTAAGGGCTGGTTGATTCTATAATATGGTAAGCATCTAGTTGCTCCTGTACCAGCTGTTCTAAAGTTTGTCTTCCATTAAAGGCCATTGTTTAACCCACATGGGTTTCTCAGTTAACCATTTTAAAGGCAAGGCCAGTAGTACCTCTGAAGGTTTGCTTGTTGCTTTGTGTTCTTGTACAGCCTGAATGGTTGGTGACCTTTGTTTATAATATCTTATAATATCCTTCCCAGAAATATGAGTTTTGGGGACTGCAGGAATGTTAACCTGGGCATTCCATTGCTGCAATAGGTCATGACCCCATTAATTCACTGCTATATCAGCTTCATATGGCCTCAGCCTTCCTTTCTGTCCTTCTGGCCCTATGTATTTAACCCACCTAGTGCTTTTTTTTTTTTTTTCACTTGAGATAGGATTCCAATTCCCAGGAATTGAATATCTGCCTCTTGAAGAGGCCAATCTGGATGCCAAGATTCTGGAGTAATGACACTTGTGTCTGCACCCATGTCTAGTAATCCTTCAATTACAATGTGTCACTTATACGCACTAGCAGCTTTGGTCTTTGATCATTTTATAGAAGTCTGCCAAAATATACGTTTCCTATTTCCTATTGGAGTTTTTGATTTATCCTCCATGTCTATTCTATCATCTAGAACAGTATTTTTTTTTTTTTTTTACAGTAGGCACTGGATTGTTTAATTTTCCTGGTGAGACATGTTCTCCACGGTGGCTGGGAATGACTGGACCTTGTTTGACATGGGGGCCTGCGAGAGGCCCCTAAAGGAATTTCCCAGTGGTATCAGGTGATCTTGTCTGTCTCTTGTCTACCTACATTTATTAGCCTAATGTCAGTCTTTGCCACATTTCCTACATATACCAGGAGGCTGAGTCCTCCTATTCTTGCCATTCCTAGAGACATGATTCTAGAAATTCATTGTCTACAGTCCCTTCGTAGATATGCCATTCTACCACAATTAAAACATTTGGCATTTTGATGTCTCCATATCATTACCACTGGAAATTGCTTCTCCTACCCAAGCTTCAATACTATAGTCAAATAGTTCAACATCCATTGTATACAAGATCCATTCATCTATGGGTGCGGATATAACCTTTAAAGGCCAAAGGATCGTCTTACATTCTAAGTTGGCATTTTCAAAAGCCAAAGATTCAATTACTACACGTCTACCTCCAGGGTCTGTCATTCCTACTTGTACAGCCTCAGTTAATCTTTGTAAGAAGTCACTAAAGGGTTCTCTCTGGCCCTGTTTAACCCTAATATATGACTCAATCCTCTTTCTTAGTTACTGAATCCTGTATCAAGCATCTAAAGCTGCTGTGCTATATAGGGACAGGGTGCATTCGTCATAGTGAGCCTGTTCCTGAGGATCAGAGTAATGACCCTCACCAAGAATTTGATCTTGGGAAGTCTCAAATCTTTTTGCTTTCCTCTGTTGCTCTAAAAATTTTGCCTCTTCTCTCCAATAACACTTCCAAAGCAGCCGAGGTCCCTCTTCTAGGACCACTGAGATTAACTGAAGTTCATCATTTAAGGTAGCCTGAGTGCTTGAAGCTCACGTTTTTCACCATTTTCCAGACAAAAGATGAATGTAGTCAATAAGAAACTATTGCTTGTGTTATTTCTTTTAGATCGCTCATATGTATTGGTTCCCATGCATTTTCTTTGACTACCTTAGGGTACTTTGTGCCAGATGGTCTTTCTGAGGAAATTACTGAATATGCAGTTGAAACCCTATGTAAGTCATCCAGGGGTATCTTTTTACTACTGTCTTTTTTAGAGTCCAAATCTCCTGTCCAGTGTTCTGTTCTAATGTCCACTGAGGATTCCAAGGTATGAATCTTGTCCAATAAAGACAATGTCTCATCCTTGGACATAATTTTGATTGTGTGCATGTTACCTTCCTGGAGAGATATCTTATACATTAATTTATCATAACTTTTCAGATTCTGATTATTAAATTCAACAGCACAAATCCTTTCAGATAATTTTGTCAAATTGATGTTATCTCTCTCCATAACATTGATCTTCTCAAATAGCTGTCCATTATTAGTCTGTAAAGACTGCTGTGTAAAGGATTTAGCGATTTTTTAAATAATCTGAGTTCTATATATTATCCCCACAATCCAGTAGCTATAGGGATTCTAAAATACTGGATGCCCCAGTCCTCAATCATTCCAGTACTATTAAAAATACTAAGTAGGCCCAGGTTCCTAAATTAGTGTTGTTCTCTAACTCTTGGTCTGTTTTATAACAAAAATATCTTATGCGTGGGTGGTTTGTAAACAGACACTTATTTTTCATAATTCTGAAAGTTGGCTGCCAAGACCAAAAGCAGCAGCAGATTCTGAATCCGGTGAGGGCTCAGGGCCCTGATAGATAGTATATTCTTGTTGTATGTGCAAATGGTAGGAAAGGATCTCCATTTGTAGCAACTCCACCTCCATGAATTACCTCCAAAAATAATTCTTCTCCTAATATCACCCAAATGTTTAGATCTGAATATATGAATCTTGAGGTCAAGTCATTCAGACTGCTTTTAGACCACTGCCCATAAAAAGATGATCTAATATCATTATACAAACTTAGTAAAAAGTTCTAATTTTACATGACATCAACAAATTTAAGGTTCTGCTTATTTCATCATGTTCAGTGTAACTCACCCAAGAAAATAAGAGGGCTGAAGAGAGCCCCAAACACGATCTCCTGACCATATCAGGAATTCTCTGTCCCACCTGTCAGAGCAGGTAAAGGAATAGAATCCTTGGGACATAGGATTTCAATAAAGACGCCTGGCCACTTTGTCTAGGCCAGTGCAGAAGATAAAACACCCCTTCAAATCTGCAGTGCTTTTAACAAGGTAACAACACCTCTTTTGCTAGGTGGCTTAGCATTTCTGAGAGGCAACTAGCATCTTACGTAACTCAGTGGCTGCACAACTTCCTTCTGAGAAATTAAATTCTTTTCCTCTCTATGTAAGGAGCAAACCGGAGTCCCCTGGAAGTATGATCATAACCAGATTACAAAATTCACAGTTACCACAATGGCCCCCACACCTCACACACTCACCTTCTCTTGCACTGGGCAGCTCACAACATTGAACTCTAGTTGTATCCTCCAAGATCTGCTACCTTCATGTGGTGCATGTAAACACACTTGTAGGGCCCCTTCTGTATGTGAATATCTTGAGATATTGAGAACTTTTCTCCTCATGTGGCCTGTGACCGAGGAAGAATCCCAAAGATACTGTGGCCTAAATTTGTGTCCCTTTTCCCTCCATATACTGAAGCTCCATGCTCTAATGAAGTGGCACTTGGAAGTCATTAGGCCGTCTTGGCAGACCTCCCACATGAGGTCAGTGTCCTCAGTAGAAGCATTCTCCCCAGGCACCTCCTTCATTTCTCTGCTGGGTGAGGACACAAGCAAGGAGCCATTTGTTTACAAACCAAGAAGACCTCACTAAGACTTGATCTTGGGTATCAAATCAGCCTCTAGAACTATGAGAAATGTGTGGCTTATGTTACACAATCTGCAGTGGTTTGTTATAGCGGCCTAAGTTAAGATAAACAGCCAGTCCAGTCAGACGCACATGCTTCTTAGCAGAACTGAGTTTCAGTTTCAGACTTCAGCAAGTATAGGAAGCTGAGCCCTTCATTCCCAGGACATGGGTCTCAGGCCCTAGAGAGCACAGATATAGCTAACTTAATCACCAAAGGTGTTCTAGAGCCACTCTAAAATGCAAGCTACAACTCTGAAAAAACAGTTCCTCTAACAAAGGCCTAGTATTGCTAAGAATGTAGCTCTGGATTTCATACCACCTACTTTTGACATGAGCACAGAAAATAACAAGCTGAGTGCCTATCTATGGCTTCAACGGGCCCTCTTGCCCCCTTAGGCTGTTTGATATACTTGTGACAGCTATCCAGGTTCCCTGAACAGCCTCACAGGTGTTTACCCTTCAACAGAACACATAAGGCGATGTGTGCTTAGATAGCTGCCCCCCTAGTCAATTGTTAGCAGGACTCCTTGTTAGGTTACCCCGCAGATTCACATGCTGTCAAAGGCTGTGACAACCTTGGCAATGTGGCAAGTTGAACCCTGACCCACTCACCAGAGATTAGAATAGAAGGCTAGCACTGGGAACAGAGTTGGGGACCTCTCTCCCCATCAGGAGCCACATTAGCACAGGGGCACGAGGGGGTCTTGGTGGGTGGTGAGAGCCCAATCACACATAGATACATTATCCCTAAGATGCTCTAAGATGCCTGGTGGGCTCAAGGAGGGCAGAAGTGGACACCCAGCCTATAGTTTACCAGTAAGTGGCAGGACCCCATGAGTCCCTCCCCTTTCTAAAAAAGCACCTATTTTTGTCCTGTTAGTTTCTACAATCTTTCTCTTGGCTCTTTGGGAAGCCAGTGTAGTGTAGGACAGTCTTCTGTGATACACTGCCCAGGCGCCCTCTCACTGCGGCTACGGACATATGGCCTTTGTTCCAGATTTTATGGCTGTACAGACTGTTGCCAAAGGCTACATACCTTCCAAGACAGCCCCCACCTGACCTTTTGCCAGCCTGGTGACAGCTCTAAGAACTGAGCAAAGACTATACTGGGACATTCTCCTTCAAGTGTGACTATCCCTCAGCCTGCTTTCTTCACTTCCCTCTACTGTATTGTCTCAATGCAGTTTTAGTTGCCAGATACTTAGTATCAAGTCCTAGACACAATCACAGTTTCCTAGGACCTGTCCATACTCATGAAAGACATCTTCACAGAATTCCACTTTATGACCTAGGACAACAATCCCAATTAGAGCAATCTTGCTAAACTCAGACACTTTCAAAGTCCTAATGGGATTTTTGTCTGGAAAGGTTTTTCACTATGATCACCCTAGAGGTATTTGAAAACTCCCAGGTGAGTCTCTAGACACAGGATGGGTGGAGACTGTCAACACTCTCTTTTCTCAATGTTAACTTGCATTTCTGCTCTTTGAACCACAGTGTTTAATTTGTTATCCTAGAGCCTGCCTCACCCCTAATATGTGGGTCTGGCCATCCTGCTGCAACTATTGCAGACTTCTTAGCCTAAATCTCAGCTCTTCAGGTGAAAAATGAAGCACCATCCTGGCAATTATCCCTAAAGTACTAGCTATGGTTTGACTCACAATACCTGCTATGGTCCGGAGGTGCCCAAAATTCATATTAAAACCTAATCCACAATGTAGCAGTATTAAGAGGTGGTGTCTTGCAGTGAATAAGTTATGACGACTCTATTCACATAAATGATTTAGTGCCATTTAAACCAGTGTCCTTCCTTCCTAGGATATAGCAACCTGGTTACAACCTCAGTTGGAAGCTGAGAAGAATCCTCACCAGAAACCAATACTTGCTTTTTTTTTTTCTTTTCTTTTTCTTCTTTTGGTGACAGTGGGGATGGAACTCAGGGCCTGGTACATTGAGACAAGTGCCTTTATCAGTGAGCCCAACACTGCTTTCTTAACCTTAGTCTTCCAGACTCCAGATCATGAGAAAGATGCTCCTATTGTCTACAAGGAATATAGAATCTTGCTATAACAGCACAATCAGGGTCTGGCCTCAAGTGCTTGGTGTACTACAACTGCTATTAACCATGATGGTGGCAATGTGAAGAAGGGACAGTTTAATCTCAGAAGGTAAGTCAACACTTCTTTACTGCAATAAGAAACTCTGCTTGTACTGCAACTACACCCCCAGACTCCTCAACCTGGCTCTCCCGTCTCTGGGCTGCCTCTACAGATGGAACCTCGAGGGTTCTGAAAAGTCAAATGTCATCAGGCTCACCCAAGTAAGTAAGGTGCCCCAGGACACCTTACTTGCAATCTAGGTTGTTCCAGACTTAGAGACAAGAATGAGATGTAAACATTTTTACTTTTAAAACATTTTTAACCAATCACCCGTAGCTGGTCATGATTTAAGCTAATTCAAGATTTAAGTCCAGGCTCTGTTAAACCTGCACAAACCCACGGCCTTCAACCTCAGCACCTCCATAAGTGCACAACTCCTTGCCCCTCCCATGCACACAGGAACATGCAAGCTATACGGATACCCCCCACACACACACACAAAAGGAAACCCTTTATCATACAGTTTTCCTTTACAAACATGGACAGCGACTATAACCTTAGGACACAATTTTAATAACAATTCTGTGAATTCTAATAACAAAATTACAATATGCATTATTACCAGTTAATACAGTACTTGTGTGTGTTGGTGTGCAGGTGCACGATGATAATTGTGTGAAGACACCAGCTTTTTCACAAGACTATTTAGGCTGTGCTCTATGAACCAGGAAAGGATCTCAAGACATTACCTGTTCCAGGGTGGAAACTGCTGTGCATTCCACAGGAAAGAGGACAGTAGAGGAAAGTACCAGCAGCACCCACATGCCTCAGGCCTGCCAACTTCTACTGTCTCTTCTTTCCATGGCACAGCAGCAACGCCAACAAAGAATATTCCTGGTGTGTCAGACACCACAGTTCTAACACCATCTCCTTGCGATCAAAATCCTATCCTTTGTCTGGTATAAATCCTGCCTCTGTAAGTGACAATTTCATTTTATTTTTATTTTTTTGGAACAGGGTCTCTCCATACAACTCTGGCTGTCTTGAAACTCATTTTATAGACCAGGTTGGCCTTAAACTCAAAGATCTACCTGCCTCTTCCTCCAGAGTCCTGGGATTAAAAGCATACCTGATACTCATGTGTTCAAATCATTTTAAAGACATATTTCCATTTAACAGGCTACTTTATATCCATCCTCAAAGAGCCTCTGGGCAAGCTTTGCTTTGTTCCAGGGTATAAAGCCAGCTTCCATGGAGGATGATTTACCTTTTACAAGCAACTTGTCTCTCACAGAGACCCGTCGAGTAGAGTCAGATGTGGAGGCAGATGTCCGGGATCCTTTGAGACCATCATCCCGCTTCAGCTTGCTTGCCAGCGTTAGCATTACTGCCACCTTTCTTCTGGAAGACAGGCAAGAGTAGGGCTAAGTAAGGACCATGTCTCCAGACAACAACCAGACAGGAGAGATAGGCAGGTGTTTATTTTCTCTAAAATGTGCAGAAAATTTCTACAGATTAACAAAACTGGATTCCTTCACAATAAATCTGAATAAGCCATGTGATTCTTTGTAAGTTTAGGGAAGCCACGAGTTTCATCTCACTAGGCAGAGAGTTCAATCACAACCTAGCCCCACCCATCTCCAAGCTCCCCAGCTGGCACTCATTCACTAACCCCACTGTGTCAAATGAAGTAACTGTCCCCGTGGCAATGGGATCCAGGTGTAGCCTGGGAGCAGAAGTCTCTAGGGCAGAAGTGACATCTGATGCTTTGCTTTCCTTCTCCCTTAGAGGGAAGTGTACAGAGCCTTCAAAGGACTGTTGCATTTACTGCTTTGCAATGTCAACATGAAGTGAAAATTATAATACCCCAAACTGGACTGTCTTCAGTGGCTGCTTCCAGCCCCTGTGACTTTCAGGTTCTCCTGCTGCAAACTCCCTGTGAAGGACAGCAAAATCCAAAGGCAGGTGAGGTAATGCTCCCGACTGCCTGCATAAATGATGAAAGAACTGCCACCCACTCCCTAAGCCTTCAATTGTTTATTCTAAAAGCAGCACTGGAGCAACAGAATTGTTGGGCAGAAGGTAGAGGCACTTCCCATGCACTCCTCTCCCCATTGCCATGACCAGCATTCCTTATAAGAGGCTTTATGTGCTCTAACTGTTGAACCTGTGTGAAGGCTTCACCCAGAGCACAATTCACACTAAGATGTCAGCAAGTCCTGCCTCCAGAGTCTGCCTTCTGTTTCTATCACACACTTCCACCAGTCAGAATTCCTCATTCAGAGAGGGACTCTAGCAAGACTAAGCAAACAGTTCAATTTGCCTAACTTCCTTTCTTATTTTAAAATTACTTCTTTTCAATACTGGTTTGATAATTTTTCTATCAAAAAGGATCTAAAGTTTTCCAGATGAAAAGCTAAGACCCTGAAAAAAAAGGATGTTCATCTCTTCTCTGGTATTTCAAAAAAACCCCTCAAACCCAGGTCTTTTGCCTAGTTTCTCATGCCATCTTTTGTGCATCCCTAGTGATGGTCAGAATGCATTTTGTACCACATATCACAAAAACAAGACAGTGAATACGATCTTCCAAACTGTACATGCCCTGCCATAGTGAGGACTGGTCACACTGGGTATGGGGCACATTCCTATAACAACACTATTTGGGAGGCTGAGGCAGGAAGATTATCAGTTGAAGGTTAGCCTGAGCTACGAAGGGATATTATGTACCAACAAGCAAAATAAATAAAAATACTAAAACAAAAAGTAGTATTTGTCTAAATGCACCAAACAATTCTTTTATTGCATGTTAGTATGCATGAACTCATAGCATTGAAATCTGGGAAAGATTCCTAACACAGGTTGCTCGTTCTCACGCTATCTTCCCCCCCCACAGGTGCATGCCCACATGGACCCTGGAACAACAGGTGTGGAGGGTGAGTGTCCAAGTCACTAAGCTACAAGAAGCACTCACCACAGTAACCTCCGGAAGATGTGCTAAGTGTGGACATGGTGTCAGGTTTACACACTGATCAATCATGAAGTGAAGGGGCAGTTCAGCCACACCTCAACAGAGCTGGCAGACATCTGAAAGCACATTAGCACCAGTTTCTTCAGCCCCACTCTACAATGCCTTCTCAGGGTTATCTACATGAAGAGATGAGCCTACTATGAACACAGGCATCTTCAAGTTTTTACTTCAGGCATAGAGCTATGGCTCAACCGCTAAGTCACTTCCCCCAGGGAGGCTTCATTCAGCAGACAAGCTACCAAACAGCTGAACATAGCAATGCTTTGCTGCCTTGGCCCCCAGTTGGAATGAACTTGTCAGGAATTTCTTAAACAGGGTCATGAGATAGTGTTCGCCACCCTGGCCATGTCCAAGTCTACCACTATGTGAAGCAAGATTAATAATAACTCAAGAGAAAGAAACTAGGGTTCAACCTGAAAACCAGAAAAGCAAAACAGCTGGCCACTGACTCTTACCTCAGCCTTAGTCAGAAAATGGAGATACTGACTCCAGGAATCTCAGAATGAGACTGAGCCTGAGAGCTGTCTCCTCCTGTTTTATGACCCTGGGATTAAAGGTGTGCACCACTATCGCCTGGTTTCTATGGCAAACTAGTGTGGCTACTGGGATTAAAGGTGTATGCCATTGCTGTCTGATCAACAAGGCTCGCCAGTGTGGTTGTTTTACTTTTCTGATCCTCAGGCAAGTCTTATTTATTAAAAGACACCCTTTTGTCTTAATAAAAACTCAGAGACAGAAATTGGGGTTCAATCTGAAGGTCAGAAAAGCAAAACAGCCACCCACTGGATCTAACCTCAACTTCAGTCTGAAAATGGCAATCCTGCCTCCAGGAATCTCAAAAAGAGCCTGTGTTTGTGAGCTGTCTCCTCCCATCTTATATTTCTCTCTAGGGCTGGGATTAAAGGCGTGCACTGCCCGGTTTCTATGACAAACTAGTGTGGCTACTGGGACTAAAGGTGTGCGCTACCACTGCAGCTGTTTTACTCTCTGATCTTCAGGCAAGCTTTAGTTATTAAAATACAAGTGAAATCACTACAGCGATGTGCTCAGCCCTGGGGACATTAGGGGTGCCTGACAATGTCAGGATTATAGGCCTACCTACCCCTGGGGGTGAGAGGGAGGGTGCGGGAAGCACCCCGTGTGGATCAGCAGATCCTCACCTAGGTGTCAGTAAGGCCAATGGTGAAAAGGGAAAACTAAAAGCAGCAATCAATAGTTTAGTAGGCAGTCCCCTAGTGGTCACAAGAGACTTGTGGAAAATGAAGCCAGGGCACAAGCCACCCCACATGGAGGAGCTCCACTGCTCAGAGGCCTGGCAAGAGGCAGGCCTTCCCCACACAGGGCTACCGTGCTTGACGCTTCCATACCCCTCTGCTACACGGAGGCCTTCTCTGAGGCAGAGGGTGGGTATGCTCTGCTCTGCAAGCTGTAATCCTCAGTCACTGTAGACTTATAATAAAACCCGTGCCAAGGCCGTGCAGGGTAGATAACACAGCATGCTTTCTGATAGTCTAAGGCCCATAAGACTAGAGCAGCCACCAATTTTTCTAGCATCTGTATCACTTTCACATGCCACAGGGAGAACAACCAGGCTCAATTCAGAAATCTTCCCATAATCAGAAAGTTAAAACAAGAACAATCACTCATACCACCTAAAGGCTGGCAGACTACCTGCAGTGGCCCCGGAATTCTTTCCCTCCTCAATACGTCGCACCTCTGGGTAAAACCCGAGTTTTAGCCAAACTTCCCGTTTCTCGAAAAATCCCACTCTGACTAAGGCAGTATTCTGGGAACAGACCAGCTATTCTGAACAGCGTGCTCGGTCTCCAAATTCCACAAGTTGTAATGAGCCTGGTTAGTTCCTCCTCTGGGTGGGACCGGCTTTCAGGCTCTCCACCAAAGAAGACTCCAGCCTGTTATTTACCAGCCTCATCAAGTCCTGTTTACTCAGCATTTGCACGTGCTCTGGTGAAATCAGGCCCCTGTCACCTGCGCGGGGGCTAGTCAGCTCAAGGTGAGGCTAACTCCTCACTGACCGTTCCAATCCAAGTCCCAATGCAGGCATTTAAGTGAGAACTACAGGTCACTAGGACACTTATTTAACCTCCCCAGCCTAAGGACAGACGAGGAGATCAAAAGATCCACACCCCAGTACCGTGCAGCATTGCATGCCAGTGCCCAGGGGTCTCTCGCCTACCAGATTTATTGACTGAGCACCTCTGGAGCCCATCTCTGATCTCGGATACCGAATGCCTGGTAGTTCCGGCCAGGTGAGGTTCCTGAAGCTCCCCCATTACTAGTAGCGCTCTTCATTTACCGAGTCTCTCTCCCACTACCGAGCTCCTGCCCCACCAGCTAGGAAGCCCGGGCAGCAGGCCCACCAGCCGCCTCACTGTACAGCACCACCCTGCTCATTTCTGGAACCTCTGCTTAACCTGACAACCAGGTCGTGGGATGCCCTTCTTCCCTTCACTATCTAGCCCTACCAAGGTACCCATGGAGAGCCGATTTCTACCTACAGGCCAAGCGAAGCCCTCTCTGACCCACCGGCAGGGCCGATGGGCGGGTCCAGTGCCCACCCGAGACAGAGGAAACTGAGCCCGCCAGAGAGAAGGCCACACCCGAGACAACACACCGCGGAACCGGGTCAAGGACCGAACCGGACCAGGCGGGACCGGCCGCCCCTCCTCCCCGCTGCCGCGGTCGCCAGCCGCGTCCGCCTCCCTCCGGGAGCAGCGGCCTGCCCGGCGCGGCCTCGGGCTCCCGGTGGGGCCTGAGTTCGGCACCGTGACCTTGCCGGCGGCGGCACGGGGTCCGCCCCGGCCCGCAGAGCCGCGGGGGCTCGCTGCCCGCCCAGAGCTTCCCGTCAGCCGCCGACCTCGCGGCCCCCGCCAGGCGCCCGGCGAGAGGAGCCGCGGTCGCAGCTCTGCCCGCGCGACCGGCTCACCTGAGCACCGCGAGTCAGGCGAGGCGGGCCGGCATCCAACACCATGCCCGACGAGCGGCGGCAGCAAGAAGCTCCAGCCTTCACAGCCGCACCGGCTCCCGGCGGCGGCACCGGAAGTGGCGGGGCGGGGCCTGCGCCGTGAGCGTAGCGGGCTCTTTAAGAAAAAAAAAAATTCAAAGCCGCGGAGAACTTTATTGGCAGCCCCGTGCGCAGACAGTCGAGCGCGCGGGCCAGACTGGGCGGCCGTCGCTCATTGGCGGGGGGCACGACCTGAGGGAGGGCCAAGCTCTTCCCTGATTGGTCACGGTGTCAGTGTCTGTGTCCCAGGTCTGGCGCGCGGCCAACCGGATTGTTTTCATTCATTTGGGCACTTCAGGGTCAGCAGTACTAGTGCGAGGTGCCTATGCCCTGCACCGTGACGGAATGTAAATGACCCGACCTGCCTGCTGCAGGCACTAGGGCTTTCGGGTAGTTAGAGGTGTAGATTACACCACGTGGCCAATGGACTTAGAGGCACTCTTCCTGCTCCTAATTTTTTAAAATGTCTTTTATTTGATGCTGTAAAAATATGCTTCAGGGACTGGAGAGATGGCTCAGGAGTTAAGAGCACTGGCTATTCTTCCAAAGGACCCAGGTTCAATGCCCAGCACCCACATGGCAGCTCACAACTGTCTGTAACTCCAGCTCCAGAGGATCTGAGGACACCTTCACACTGACACACAAGCAGGCAATACACCAATGTATATAAAAATAAATAAATCTTAAAAAAATATGCTTCAGGCCGGCTTCAATCTCAGTCCTCTAGGACAGAGAAAGGCCTGGTCTACATAGTTCCAGGACAGCCTACCTCAAACAAAAATCTGCGCCAGACCCGTGGATATTGGGCAATGGTAGGTGGTGGCACATACCTTTAATCGCTGCACTCAGGAGGTAGAGGCAGGCGATGCAATGATTCCTGCGCGAAATGGACCAAGCCACGGGTGGGTTCAAACCACGACCACTGAGAGCCCAGGCGATTCTGTGAGCAAGAGACCTTGGCAGGTTGAGAGCCAGAGGCCTCACGGTCTGCAGACAGAGCTTAAGTGAGGAGTTTATTGAGTAAAGGGTAAAGGGAAGAGAGAGACAGAGACCTGCTTGCCTCTTCAGAAAAAGAGGGAAGAAAGCAGGGACAGGTGGAGCTTGTTGTTAAGTATTTTTCCTTGGCCGACAACCCTCTCTGCCAATGCAATAATCCCAATCAGACCAAATTAGAAGATGTCCAGGTTTAATGGGTGCCAGCAATCCCGGATGCCCCCGTCCGGAAAACATGGAGAGATGAACAGAGAACGGAAAGACCGCAGAAAAACAGAAGACCACATGTTCACTCCCTGGGGGGGGGGGGGCGTTTAAATAGCCTGTGGGAGTGGTCTTGACCCTCTCTGGGGAGGGATCACTGTTTGGAGAGCTTTCTTGGAGGTGGAGTCTGGACTGTGGCCACTCCCAGGGGAGGAGACTTGTAATGGAGTTTTCCACCCAACAAAAAAAAAAAAAAAACGGATGCCAGGGGCTGGGTTGAAGGCCCCCAATTAAACACTTATCTCTCTTTTTTTTGGGGGGTGGTGGTCAGGTTTCGAGACAGGATTTCTCAGTAGCTATGGAACCAGTCCTGGAACTCGTGCTATAGACCAGGCTGGCCTCAAACTCACAGAGATCCCCCTGCCTCTGCCTCTGCCTCCAGAGTGCTGGGATTAAAGGTCTGTGTCACCACACAGTGTCCAGAGTGCTGGGATTAAAGGTCTGGCCTGGAGTTTATCTCTTAAAGGGACCTTTTGCACCTGCATACAGACTTCTTAGGGACATAGCAGCCTTAGGACCCTGGACTGGCCAGGGTACTGCCTGAGTGCATCCTGCCAGGTGACAAGGCCGGCCAGCCTAAAGTCTGAATCCTAACAGGCAGATATGTGGGTTCGAGGCCAGTCTCGTCTAGAGTTCCAAGACAGCTAAGGCTACAGAGAAACCCTGTTTCAAAATAAATTTAAAAAAACAAAAACACGCCAGGCGGTGGTTTTCTTCAAGAGAACTCTTCATGAGAAGTAACATCCGTTCCTTGCTCAGCTAACTCCTGCCCCCCTCCTTAATCGCCCCACCTTTTTCTGACCCCTGCACTTCCTCCTTCCTGGTATTCTACTGTAGATGTCTTTACCTATTTCCCTGACTGAACTCAGATACATCTGGGGCCTGTGCCAGGTGTTCAGAACCCACTTGTTGAGCAAGTGCTGCATGAACATATACAAAGGCAGACAAGACTGGAGTGGCTTGAACCAGCGTCTCACCAATAGACCTGAGCCTCTACAGTGCAGGGAAGTGAGTCACTTCTAGCTCATGCGTCCCCGAAGACTTACCAAGAGCCTACTGTGTTGTTAGTTTATACAGGTGCCCACAGCAATCCTAGTGAACAGAATTCTGTCCCCTCCAGCTTGGAAGAGCCCCCAAAGCACAGAGTTACGTAGTTGCACAGCGTGGCAGAACAGGAATATGAATCCAGCTCATCTGTCTCTGGCATGCTGTCCTAGACAGGCTGCTAATGCCAACAGCAAGAAAAGGGACAAAGGACTCTTTCTTGGACACAGACTGAATCAGGGTGATGTTTTGAACATGCTGGAACTGAGAATGTCATCATGTACCTTAAAGGACAAAGGATACCTTTTCATGAGGGCTGGAAGAGACACGATAGCTTGCATGGGGGTTCTTGCTCCTCTCAGGTTGCATATCAGACCAGGCTCGGGATGGAGCTGGCAAATCTCTGCATGACTGTTAGTCAGGGTTCTCTAGAGTAGCAGAACTTATAGAATGAACCTCTCTCATATATATTTGTTGTGTGTGTATGGTGTATGTGTATATATGTGTGTTGTGTGTTTGTATAAGTGTTTGTCTTGAGTATCCAAGTGGGTCCAATGTCACCTCGAGGGTTCTTGTGTGAGGCAGGTGAGTGGTCAGTCAGTGTGACGGAGGTGGAGGTGAGGAGGTGATATGAAGATACAACAGTGGTGGGCAGTTTAAGGGGAGTGCAGGTAGCCTCTGAAAGCTAAACCAGAGTTTCTTGAGCCTCAGAAGGAACTTGACTCTGTTGCTGTGGCCTGAATTGTGTCTTCTCTATCAGAATGGGACTTTGCTTTGGGTTTCCTTTGGAGGTAGGGTCGTTGGGGTTGAGGTGGGAGACAAACACTTCAGTGAACAAAAGAGGAACATGAACGCCCATCCCTGGTCCTGAGTATGTGAAACTCCCTCACATAGTCCATAAAGAACTTTCTGTTGTCACTGGAGATGGGGGAAGAAGTGACAGCCCAGGTGGAGTGACTCTGACAGTCACAAGTCAATTGACTGAGAACGGAGTACCGCTCCTGGTGGCATCCATGAGGAGGGGGGGGGCCCTCTCTTAGAGCATGTGTGAGCAGCAGGAGACTCTGTCCAGTCCCTTAGGAGATTGCTACTCAGCTTCCTGAAGCAGAAACAAAATGTCTGCCACAGAATGAGGGAGGGGCCGGAAAGATGACTCAGCAGGAATGACACTTGCCACCAAACCTGGTGACCCAGTTCAGTACCTGGAGCCCAAATGGAGGAAGGAGAGAGCTGACCACTGCAAGTTGTCTTCAAACCATGGCGTGCACATGAACCGACACAAAACACATTAAAAAAATAAGTCCAAATTTTAAAAGGGAGGATGAAATGGTTCCATAACTGAAGGTGCTTGCCACCAAGCACGATGACCTGAATTTGATTCCCAGGACCCATGGGGAGAGGAAAGCGCTCACTTCCGAAAGTTGTTCTGACTTCCACATGCAAGCCATGCACACACGCACAAGTACACACATAACACATACATATATACACATATACAACACACATACATACAATATACACACATACATCCACAACACATACACACAATACACACATACAACACACACAATACACACATACACAACACACACATACAATACACACATACACCCACAACACATACACACAATACACATATACAACACAATACTCACATACATATACAACACACACATACATATACATACACATACATATATACACATACATGCAATACACACATATACCCACAACACATATACACAATGCACACATACAACACATATAATCCACACTTACATATACATATCCACAATGCACACACATACATACACAAACACACAATACACACAAACACACACAGAGCCTTTGAAATTTTGGTCCAGTGATTTCACTTTCCACCAGGATAACCCTGGTGGGAAGGTGCTCACTGTGTAATGCTGACAACTTGGAAGCTGCCTCGTGGAGCACTGGGAATAGTTAACTAAGCCACCTCAAGTTTCCTTGTGGTAGTACTGCTGAGCCATGCGCCTCGATCGTTATGCAGACTGTATGGAGCCACGGACTTGCTTATTAAATGAAACAGCACTGTTCAAACTGCATACAATGACTAGAACTTAAAAAAGACAAATGCAAATCAGAGACTAGAAGAAAATAAGCAAAAATGAATTCAGTTTTTGTGTAGGGCAGGGACATTTGGGGTGAATTTTCTCTTTTCATTAAAAAATTATTTCTAATATTTGTTATATGTCGGTGTGTTGTGGGAATTTTTTTTTTTGTATGCTATGAATATGTGTTGCTCTCATTGGTTGATCAATAAAGCTGCTTTGGCCTATGGCAAGGCAAGATAGAGGCAGGCAGGAAATCCAAGCAGAGACACAGGAGAAGAAGGATGGAGCCTGAGAGACACCATCTGGCCACTCAAGGAACAACATGTCAGCAGACAGGTAATGCCACGGCCATGTGGAAATACTTAGATTAATAGAAATGGGTTAATTTAAATGTAAATAGCTAACTAGTAATAGGCCTGAGCCATCAGCCAAACATTTATAATTAATATTAAGCCTTAGAGTGGTTATTCGGGAGCTAGCTGGTCAGAGAGAAACCCCCAGTTCCATAGGTGTATATGTGGGTATGTTCACATGAGTTCAGGTGCCCATGGAGGCCGGAGGCAGTCAATCTCCAACTTCCTGGAACTGGAGTTACAGACAGTTGGAGCTGACATGGGTTCTAGGAACCAAAGTTGCATTCTTTTAAACTGTTTTATTTATATTGTCTTCATAAAGACTCTTAGGGTTCATTTTAAACAGCACTGGAAGCACACACCTTTATCCCAGCATTCAAAGGCAGAGGCAGGAGGACCTCTGTGAGTTCCAGACCAGTCTGATCTCAGAAAACAATAAACAAATGAAGTGTGACGGAGCTGAGAGTATAGCTCAGTGGTAGGGCCCTTCGCCTAGCTTGGAAGAGGCTCTGGGTTCAAAACAAAACAAAAGAGGAGCTGGGCAGTGGTGGCGCACACCTTTAATCCTAGCTCTTGCGAGGCAGAGGCAGGCGGATCTCTGTGAATTTGAGGCCAGCCTGGTCTACAGGAGCTAGTTCTAGAGAAACTACAGCAAAATCCTGTCAAAAAAAAAAAAAAAAAAAAGGCTTGTTATGGAAAAAAAAAAAAAGGCCAATCTTTAACAGGGAGCAGAGCACAGTTCTCATGACAAAGAAGCAGAATTTCATGCCCCACTTTTAATGGTGTACACCTTTAATCCCAGCTCTTGGGAGGTAGAGGCAGGTGGCCAATCTCTGTGGCTTGCGTCCAGCCTGGTCTACAAAGTGAATTCCAAGACAGCCCAGGATACACAGAGAAACAATGTCTCGAAGCAGTAGCAGCAGCGGCAGCAACAAGAAGAAGAAGAAGTAGAATTCCAGTGCTGTGACGTTTACCTGTAATCCCAGTACTTGGAAGGCTGAGGCATTAGGTTCTTGTTTAAGGTTACCACGGGCTACATATACTGAGACTCTGTCTCATTAAGAAAAAAGATAGAAGGCCGGAGAGATAGCTCAGTTGGTAAAGTGTTTGCCTTGCCAGCATGAGGGCAAAAGTTCAATCTCAGAATCTATTTAAGAAAAAATAAAAAGAGCCACACATGCTGGCACCCACTCCTGCATAAAATCCTATCACTGGGGAGGCAGAGGTAGATGGCTCCTTTAGGCTCACTGGCTGTCAGCTTAACCTATTTTGCTGAATTCCAGATCAGTGAAAGATCCTGAAAAACAAACAAACAAAAAGAGACAGTCCCTGAGGAATGCTGACACCCAGTGTTTTCTCTGGTTTCCCCAGGCATGTGAAACATAGTGGAGGGCACGAGGCTCTTGTGCTCACAGATGAGCACCAGGGAAATCAGGAATGTTAAACACACACTGAGTGTCTCCTCAATGGAGGAAACAAAATACCTGCATTCCACCCAAAAAGCTGGATGTGGATGTTGTTAATTGTAGGCAGAGGATACTCTCTTGCCTGCCAGTTCCCAAATAACCGACACAGAGGCTTAATATGATTTATAAATGCTCAGCCAATAGTTCAGGCTTATTACTAACTAGCTCTTACCCTTCCCCCTTTTTTTGGTTTTTCGAGACAGGGTTTCTCTGTGTGGCTTTGGGGTCTGTACTGGCACTAGCTCTGTAAACCAGGCTGGTCTTGAACTCACAGACATTTGCCTGTCTCTGCCTCTCAAGTGCTGGGATTAAAGGCATGTACCACCACCACTCAGATAGCTCTTACATTTTAATATTAACTCATATCCCTTTATTTAAGCTCTTTATTAGCATGTTCATCTCCTGCTCCCTCTGTGTCTGTCTGTCTGGGGACTCCTAATGACACCCTTCTTCCCATCATCCTTAGTTTGGTCACCCCGTCTATACTTTCTGTCTGGCTACTGACCAATCAGTATTTTATTGAACAAATTTAAGTGACCTTTGCTCTCTGTGGAGGCCAGACCTCACCCAAATCCCCCAGAATGTTTATTCCAGACTCTCTTTCTCTAGAGAGTCTTTAGTTCCCAGTCAATAGAACCTATCCTTAGGGGAGATGCCACATGGACTTTATAGCATCTAAGTCAGAGACCACACCATATCCCAGGCCTTCAAGCTGTAGAACCCAACTTCATGGTCACATGTACTTTGCAAATAATTTTCTATGTAGTCGCATATTGACCTTTCTTGTGCACCTGAAATTAGAACGATTGCTGCCTGGAAACTTTTTTTTTCCAAATTGAAATGTATTTAGATACACTTACAATAAACCACCTGGCATCAGACTCCTGAAGTTTGGTCCAGCCTGGCTAAGTTGGGCTGAAACCAGTTTTTCTTTCTGCATTGTTTTGTGTGACAATGTGACACAAAAC
>NC_022030.1:60556434-60569865 GCF_000317375.1 Microtus ochrogaster
GCCACCACCGCCTGGCTTCAGTCCTATGTTTCTATTTTATTATTTTCACTCATGTCTTTATTCTCTTTACTTATTTTTCTAATCCCCATGCCCCTACTCTGGTGAGTGGTGTTCTTGTCAAAACTGGTCTCTGACAGTTTTGCTGCTGGCCATGAGACCTACAGGGAACAACCCCATATATACATACATTATGTTCACATGCACCCACATCTAAGCATCAATGGTTCACAAAAGGAGAAAAATAGGTGGTAAGGAGCATGGATAGCATGATGGTATTTTGTGTAAAAATATCCTGTTTAGGTAGAGCTAAGTTCATGGATGGTGAGAAAACACTTAGAAGTGTGCTGTATTCATTTGCCAAGGTGGCCCAATTATAAAATAAGCTACCACACATGGAGTAGCTTATTTTATAATTTTTTAAAAAATGCTACAAGATCCCCGGCGGCAGTAGGCAGCAGAAATGCTGTAGGTCCCAAATGGTGGTGGTGGGCCATGTGGCAGCCAGCAGGCAATGGACCCTGGGAGCACCCAGTCCCAGGCAGAGACAGCTGCTGGTCCCCAAGCAGTGGCTGGTCCCAGGCAGGGAGACACATGGCCGGCAGGCAGGAGACAGAAGCATGGATAGACACAACATGCAGACTGAGGTTGAATATTTATTTAGAAGGTTATGAAGGGGGAAGGGAGAAGGGGGGCAGAGGGAGAGAGAAAGAGAGAGAGGGGAGAAAGAGACAGAGAAGGGGGAAGCAGAGAAGTGGGGAGAGAGGCAGAAGCTCAGGCCAGAAGCTGAAGATCAGCCTGCCTCAGTGGATGGAGGAGGGAGTGGGTGTGGCTTGTCTCTTAAAGGGACCAGGGGCCAAAACCATAACAGCTTAAGCAAAAGAATCTTCACACATTGTTGTGAAGCCATAAGCCTGGAATCAGGTCACTGGTGGGCTTTTCTCCCCAAGGCCTGAAGGATGAATCTGGTCTAAGCCTCTCTCCTTAGCTGGTCAGGCTGCCTTCTTTCTGACTGAGGGTCTCAAAATCTTCCCCTTCCCCTCTCTGTTAGTTAAAGCCTCTAGGTTTTTTTAAAAAAAATTTTAAAAAATAATTTATTTAATTCTATGTGTATTGGTGTGAGGGTGTCAGATACCCTGGCACTGGAGTTACAGACAGTTGTGAGCTGCCATGTGGGTGCTGGGATTTGAACCTGGGTACTGTTATTCTTTTTTTGTGTGTGTGGTTTTTCAAGACAGGGTTTCTTTGTAGCTTTGGAGCCTGTCCTGGAACTAGCTGTTGTAGCCCAGGCTGGCCTCAAACTCACAGAGATCTGCCTGCCTCTGCCTCCCGAGTGCTGGGATTAAAGGCATGTGCCACCACCGCCCGGCTCAAATCCTCTAGTTTTTTTTTTTAATCCTCTAGTTTTTAAAGACACTTTGCAGATGAGATTTTTGGCCTCAACTTAACTGATTACCTTTGCAGAGACCTTATACCCTATAGTAAGATTACCTCCCAAGGTTCTGGGAGCGAGGTTCTGGGGAGTGGGGGCTACAGTTCAAATCATAAGCCATGTGTGGAATCTTCCTTTGCTAACCATTTCTCCGGCAACAGTAAGGGGAGAGAGGAGAATAGCAGTCTCTTTACCTTGGAGAACCCTGAATAATTCTGATTTGCTTGCAAGAGTGATTGATAGGTGCCGAGGACCTCCTTCAAAGTTTGGTCACACCTATCAAGACTGATAGAAGTCGATGGGGCTAACTAACCCAGCCAAAGAACCTTTCTGAGGCTCCTCTGCCCATCTCCAGTTCCAAGTCTCCAGTGGGAGACATAGGTGTAAATGGCAGAGCTGTGGCACTCCAAGAATGGTAGGGGCTGCTGGCTACACTACTCCCTGATCCTGTGGGTATCTCACAGAAGCCTCTGGAAGAGGTCAGGGATACCAAAGGTCCTAGGGTGGGCATCCCTTTCCTCTGTCTCCTGCATGTTGGTGTCTGTTCATTCTGAGACTTTTATAGAGTCTCCACCAGGATGGAGGACAAACAGAGTAAGCAGCATGCCAGATTAGCCCTGTGGGGAGGATCTTCACGTTCGGCTGCATCTACCCTTAGTATGGAGAAGCCATCACCCCTAGCTCCAGCTGGACATGGTCATCCCCTACCTTGTCTCATCCCATAGAGACACCTACAGGCCAGGACCAGGAGGGACTTCATCAAGATGGCGGCCTCCAGGTGTTACAGGTGCGTTAGAGATTTCAGATCTCTACAAGTGGGCAGGCAGGTTTGGCCCTGCACTGTGCTGTGAAAGGTGACTGTTTCTTCTGGGTCCTCCCTCTCCACCTCAACTGGAAAGGAGCCCCTTTCAAGCTCGCTGCTCTGCTTCGCGATGTTCCGAGGGGCTAGAGTTCACCCTGCAGACTATCCTTCCCTGGGACAATGCATAGCTGCAAAGGGCAGACAGTTACAGTCACAAGGGCAGGACTGAAAAGGTGGTTAAACAGGTTTCTCACCCCATCTCCCAACCCCTCTGTTGCAAGGGACCACCAGCGGGTATAAACAGGTAGTGGCTGTCCGGAACAAGGTTATCACGTGAGTCACATGTGGCCCAGGATCTGGACATCGGTGGGTTTACTGGATTGAAGCAGGACGTACTTTGCCATGTGCCGGATGCTCGAGGCCCCCTTTCCTCTCCCTCCCTCTGGATGGTGAATCTTGGTGGCCTCGCCCGGATTCAGGCTAGAACGCGGGAGTGAGGGGATTGCGCTCGTGTGGAGGAGGTGCACAGAATGAATTCTCTGAGTCTACCTGGTCCCTAGGTCTTGTAGGGCTAGCTGCTGTCCAGGCCGCGGTTCTGAAAGCCTGCAGGGTCCCAAGGAGAGGTGTGACCCGCTATGCCTCTGAGGTTAAAGGCTCTGGCTACACAACTCGCGCCTCCAGGGGGCATCCTAAGGACGCATACCAAGCAAAGCCCAGGAACGACTCACTACGACTCACTTGTAGAGGAGTTAAAGTTGCCAGTGGAGCTCTGTCGGTCTGAACCTCAACCCCCAGCCCAGACTCCCTGTGCTCACCACTTCAAGGGAGAGATTATGAAAGGGGAAAGAGTTTAGTTTCCAAGTGGTTTGTAGAGCTAAGCAGGAAACCTAAAACAGCAAGGTTTCACCTCTCAGAGAATTCACCAGAGAAATATTCTCTCTCTCTCTCTCTCTCTCTCTCTCTCTCTCTCTCTCTCTCTCTCTCTCTCTCACACACACACACACACACACACACACACACGGCACCTGGAGCTAGGGTTGCGGCTTATTGAGACTGCTTGCCTAGCATCCTGGGCTTGATCTGTAGTATATATGATGCAGGCATGAACAGGCCTATAACACTGGCACTCAGCAGGCAGATGGAAACAGGAGGATCAGAAATTGAAGGCTGAAGTCAGGGTGAGACACTGAGATTCTGTTTAAGCAACAAACAGAAACCAAAAATGAAGATGAAGAAGCGGATGAAGAGGAAGGAGAAGGAGAAGAAGAAGTAAAAGAAGAAGGAAGAAAGAAGAAAGAAAAGGAAAAAGAAAAAAAAGAAAACTTCTTTTGACCAATGACATTGTTTGGAAAATGAAAGGGGTCTGGAGAGATGGCTCAGCAAATTAAGAGCACTTGTTGCTCTTGCTGAGGTCTGGGAGTTCAGTTCTCAGCATCCACATGGTGACTCACAACCACTGTAACTCCAGTTCCAGAGATCCAATGACCTCTTCTGAGCTCCATTGGCACTAAGCACACACACACACACAATGCACACACACACACACACACACTTAATAAAAAGGCATGCCTACAGATGAAAATAATACGTCTTTTCTTCAAAAAAAAAAGATGAAAGAAAACTAAAAGAGAAGACAGAGTGGGAGGAGATGCCTATGACATACATGTAGAAAGAATTTATGTATGGAGCATAGCCCCCACTGGGTCTTAGGAAGACCATGAATTAACAGGCAAATTCCCAAAGAAAACCAGCAGCAGATGTTACTGGGCACATCACAAAAGCTTACCATGACATATGCACCTCCTCACTAGTCACAAGGAAGGACAAGTTGACACGCTTTTTGCATAACCAGGAGGCCAAAATGGGTAGCTATGCTAACTACCAATGGTGGTGCAAATTGGGTCTTCAGCTTTGGAAAACAGACCGCTGCTACCAACGAAGGCCAGCAAGTGCTTCCTTGACAGCCCAGCAGTTCCACTTGTGGGCAAGTGCAATGGACTCACAGCTTGGCCTTTAGACTCCCTGTAGACTGTTGTTGTGTATGTTATATGTTGGTTGCATTAATTGTCCGCAGTAACAAATGGCTGTACTTGCAGGCTGGAAGCCTCCTGGAGTCTGTCCCTACAACAGAATGGTTGGGTGGTGGGGAAAAGGCATTCTCAGCTTTGTAGGGATTGACAAGCTGCTCTTCACAGCGCAGGGCTGGGTCCTGTTCCAGGGGATCCAGTGTCTTTTTCTGACCTCTGTGTGTACTACACTCACATGGTGCACAGACATGCATGCAAGCAAACACATATATACATGAAATGTCTTTTTATTTTATTTTATTTTTGGCTTTTTGAGACAGGGCTTCTCTGTAGTTTTGGAGCCTGTTCTGGAATTTTCTCTGTAGACTATGCTGGCCTCGTACTATACAGAGATTTGTGTGTCTCTGCCTCCCGAGTGTTGGGATTAAAGGCTGCACCACCACTGCCCGGCAAGTCTTTTTATTTTAACGAAAGGAAAAGCAGTATAAATCATGAAGGAAATGACAGATAAAGTTGACTTTGCATTTTGTCTAAACTTTTGTTTTTTTTTTTTTGGTTTTTCAAGACAGGGTTTCTCTGTGGCTTTGGAGCCTGTCCTGGAACTAGCTCTTGTAGACCAGGCTGGTCTCGAACTCACAGAGATCCGCCTGCCTCTGCCTCCCGAGTGATGGGATTAAAGGCGTGCGCCACCATCGCCCGGCCTTGTCTAAACTTTTGTATGGCAAAAAAAAAATCATACTTTTAAAAAAACATACTAAAACATGCTAAAGACAAGCTACTCAACAGGAGATTTTTTTGCTTTTTGCATGTCGGTATCTTGTGCACTAGGCATAAGGTTTAATCCAGAACAGAGGAAGGTCCTTCAAATCCATAAGAAGAAAACAGTTCAGACCTGCTTCTGAAATCACTCCATCTGGCAACGCCTGAATGATGAAGCCTGCCGCTCCCCACTCCTGGCTGCAGGCATGTTTGTGCCATGCAGACAACACCAAATCCTGTTGTGAATGTGAGGTGCAGTCTGGCCTCTTTGGGCCACACTGCAGTGTGTACTGAGTGCCTGCAGGACTGAACCTGGGAAAACTGTCTCCGTAGGTGGTCCTGTTGGAGCTGGCTGCCTGGAGGACCTATCTTCTCAGGCATTCTCTTTTTAAACAAAAACCCTTTAAGTAAGCAAGCCCGTTCCTACCAGGGTGCTTCGGAGCTTTGATGGGTGGAGTCTTGCTATGAAGGTACTCCTCCAAGCAAGATTTCATCTTTACTGCAGTTGGCTTCCTGACAATCACAGTTGTTTCAACAAAATAAGTAAATGTTTAAAAAAAGTTTGATAGGGTTTGATAATTTGTTCTTGCCAAAGGCTGCAATTCTTTACAGCTTGATTACAATTGTCTTTGTGGATTTTTATCAGTTTAAAAGCTGCCAATATGACATATACAAAATGACATTCCATTCTTGCTTTAATCTGCATTTCCTGACCGTTTGGATTGGGACTTCACCCCAGCCCCTGGCATCCATATAGCCAAGGAGTCTGGAATGTTCCATTTCAAGCCCCTTCCCCTGGGAGTTACCTCAGTCCAGACTCCACCTCTGAGAAAGCCCACCAAATAGTGACCCCTCCCCAGAGAGTCTCAAGACCACTCTTACAGGCTGTTTACTCTGCCCCCAGAGAATGAACACACCACGGTCTTCTGGTCTTCCTTTCCCTCTCTGTGGTCTTCCTGGTTTTCCCTCCCCATCTCTGTGTTTTCTTGGAGGCCCCCCAGGAGCACTCCCATCCATTAAACCTTATTTTTTTTTCTAATTCGGTTTGATTTGGTCTGATTTGGATTATTGCATTGGCAGAGAGTCTTATCTAGTGATAAAAGCTTTACACTGACCACCTTGTGGGGTGGCTTCGTTTTTGTCGTGGTTTGTTTTCAGAACAGGATCTCTTGTAGTGGAAGTTGGCCTTGTCCTTGCTATGCAGCTGAGGGCGAAAGCCATGAACCACCACACCTAGTTTAAAGTGTGGCCCAGGTGATCCTCTTGCTTCATCCTCTTCAACGTTTGTCTGTGTGCACCACTTAGAGCCTAGAGGTGAGGCGTCGCCTTGATCCTGTCAAGCTTTTCCACATCCTTCCCTGTGTTTCTCACGCTCCACACACCATTGAGGGCACAGAATAAGATGAAAGTTTCTCACCTCCTTAACAAAACATGAACAGGATAGCTCACAGAATCCTGAGAAAAACACGACTTCTTAAAAGAGGTACAAACTCAGTTTCGAGAAAGCCGGATTTTGCGCATACAACGTGAACACAGTCAGCCTGTAAGTGGAGGGCTCTTGTTAAGAGAGGAGGAATTGATTGGTGGTAAGGACCTGCATGGGAATCACTAAGACTTCATATGGTTGTTATCCACAGGCGACAGGGTGGCCACTCCGTAGTCAGACATGCATGATGAGAACAGCAGTGGAGAACACCTTTCCTCACCCAACTGATTTTTCCATTTAAGACCTGATGTGGGAGTCCCCTCTGTGTGCTGTGATTACCATTAATAAATAAACTGCCTTGGCCTGTTGATAGGGCAGAACTTAGGTAGGCGGAGAGGACTGGGCTGAATGCTGGGAGAAAAAAGAGCAGAACCAGGGAACGCCATGGAGCCGCAATGGAGATAGGCATGCTGAAACTTTGCTGGTAGGCCACGACCTGGTGGTGATGCACAGATAAATGGAGATGAGTTAAATTAAGATGTAAGAGTTAGCCAGTAAGAAGCTAGAGCTAATGGGCCAAGCAGTGATTTAATTAATAATACAGTTTCTGTGTGATTATTTCGGTTCTGGGTGGTCGGGACGAACAAGGGCCTCCTCCTACAAAGACAGAAAAGAAATCTTGTCCCTTTTAGGCAACCGCCTAGGTAGGAGTTCTAGTTGACCTTGGTGACTGTGGGTGACGTGAGCACTTGTAATGAGCCTGGCAGTGTTTACTCAAAGCACAAGGATCCCCTTGACCCACCAGTCTACTTCTAAACATTTGTTTTAAGGACGGAAATAAGGAAGCACAAATCGGAGCATTATTTATAAATGGTATAAACAAAAAGGATAGAAGCCTTGCCTTCGGGATGTCTAAGAACTCTGTGGTCATTTAAAAAACTGATAAAGTTTTTAATAATATGTTTTTCAATTGAAACTATTATTTACAAAATAGGAGCCAATTTTTCCTTGTTAATTATCTATTGTCTATGTACTGCTCTGCCCAGATCTTGGAGTTCCTCCACACTCCCCAAAAAACCCAGCCAGGAGAATCAAATTATGTATGTAAAAGCAAAGAGCCTTTATTCTTACACAAGTTTACAAACTCGGACTCTCCGTGTGTCTAGCGTGTGGGAGTGATCGGAGAGCTCATAAGCTCAGTGGTTGGGTTTTTATAGTAGTAAAGGTAGGGGGCGAGGGATTTTTAAGGTTCAGGATCCTGATTGGCTGACATTTGTCTAGGGGTGTCCTGGTGAAAAGCAATGGGTGTGGGCTGCAGGTTATTCTATCTACAGCGTTAGGACGTTAGAAATTTCCTTTGGATGGTCTGTTCCTAGATGATACTTGGGTGGTCTCAGTTTGTGGTCTTTCTTGGAACCAGGTATTGCCTCAGGGTAAACTACTGAGACTGGGGGGTAAACTATTGAGCTGGTCATGGCTGGATCCTACAGTACCTCAGGGCAGTTAAAGTTTGGACCTTATGCAGCAAAATGAAAGCTAAAAGTTATTCTAGTGCTAGGAACTAAGGCACTGTGTTTAGTTGGTTGTTTGCTTGTTTATCTGTGTCTTGCTCAATTTGCAGACTACTTCCATAGTAAAAGAAGTTTTTGGCCAGGCAGTGGTGGCGCATGCCTTTAATCCCATCACTCGGGAGGCAGAGGCAGGCGGATCTTTGTGAGTTTGAGGCCAGCCTGGTCTACAAGAGGTAGTTCCAGGACAGGCTCCAAAGCTACAGAGAAACTCTGTCTTGAAAAAAAAAAAAAAAAAAAAAAATGTGTGTGTGTGTGTTTAGGAATGTGTGCCACAGCTTGCCTGTGGAGGTCAGAGCACAGTCTCCTACCTTGCTTGAGACAGGGTTTTCTGCTGTGTCAGGCTCAAGCTCGTCCTCTCTCTATTGGGATTACAGATGGGCATCATTGCATTCAGCTTTATGTGGGTTTGGGAGATCATATGTAAGGGCCAAAGTTAACCTATAAGCCCCACTTGAGATACTTCCTGAAATGCTGGAGGCTACGGTTTATGGAGGATAACAAGCCACATGTGTTCACCCTGCTAAATATATGCTTGCGCCTGATTGGATGCAGACAAGATATCTATCAGGGAGGAATTATGTTAGGATGTGCACTTGCCCTGATTGGACCTGATTGGAAATACGGTGACCACGTGGGTTTGGCCCTTTTCAGCCTCTACAAAATGTGACCCATCGCCATTTTCTGGGAACCCAGGACCAAGGCAGGGTCCATCATCCTGGCCAGTATTTAATTAAGGCTTGCTCTATGTTCATAGCAGCATTGTTTGTAATAGCCAGAACCTGGAAACAACCTAGATGCCCTTCAATGGAAGAATGGATGAAGAAAGTATGGAATATATACATATTAGAGTATTACTCAGCAGTAAAAAAGAAGGACTTCTTGAATTTTGCATACAAATGGATGGAAATAGAAAACACTATCCTGAGTAAGGTAAGCCAGACCCAAAAAGAGGAACATGAGATGTAATCACTCATATTTGGTTTCTAGCCATAAACAAAGGACATTGAGCCTATAGTTAGTGATCCTAGAGAAGCTAAATAAGGAGAACCCAAAGAAAAACATATAGGCATCCTCCTGAATGTTGACCTTCATCAGGCGATGAAAGGAGACGGAGACCCACATTGGAGCACCGGACAGAAATCTCAAGGTCCAAGTCAGGAGCAGAAGGAGAGAGAGCGCGAGCAAGGAACTCAGGACCGCGAGGGGTGCACCCACACACTGAGACAATGGGGATGTTCTATTGGGAACTCGCCAAGGCCAGCTGGCCTGGGTCTGAAAAGCCCTGGGATGAGGCCGGACTCCCTGAACATAGCGGACAATGGGGACTACTGAGAACTCAAGAACAATGGCAATGGGTCTCTGATCCTACTGCACGTAATGGCTTTGTGGGAGCCTAGGCAGCTTGGATGCTCACCTTAGTAGAAATGGATGGAGGTGGGGGTTCCTTGGACTTCCCACAGGACAGGGAACCCTGATTGCTCTTAGGGCAGAGGAGGGAGGGGGACTTGATTGGGGGAGGGGGAGGGAAATGGGAGGCGGTGGTGGGGAAGAGACGGAGATCTTTAATAAATAAATAAAAAAAGTAATTAAGGCTTGCTTCAATCTTGCCTCAAAATTGTGGAACTGGTCTCTCTCTCAAATCTCAGGTTCAACGGTGCCCACAAGCTCGCACAGTGAGCTTTTCACTTACCAAGCCCCCTTCCCAGTCCAAAAAGTGGTTTGAAGTAGAATTTTGCATGACAACAGGAGACAGGATGTCACCCCAGTTAAATGTCTAGCCACAGAGGGATGAATAGCCAAGCTGTGGCCGCTGGCATATTAATTACCATTAACAAATCAAATACATACTTTCTGAGCACCTACTGAATGCCATTTTAAACATTGGTGTCATGTTGACTTGTGAAAATACAAAAGAATAAATTTAAAACAAACAAAAGAGAGGTAAAAGGATGGAAGAGAGTAAGCCAAGGAGCTGAACTCACCTCCTTAGCGGTCCTGGTGGCTCCTCTGCCTCCAGTGTTCTAGTAGACAGCCAAAGCAGCGGCTTCCGGACCTCCCTGTGCTCCAAGTTTTCCTTCTAGGGCCCTGTCATCCAGTAGCCAGGTTGAGCACCAACGTCCTTGAACAGCCTCTGCAGCCAGGTGCCCACCAAGCACCCATGACTGGGAAAATGGTGCTCCAGCCCTGGGGAACAGCGGAGTGACCTAGCCTCTCTCTGATGCCCTAAATCATTTCCTTGTGCATGACCAGAGTTTGGGCACTCGAACATTCCTTTCTTTGTGAAGCTACAAGGAAAGCTCTCCAGCTCACTACCAGGAGCCCCTGATCTGCTGGAAACACTGAAGAAAACATTTTTAAAAGAAATTATCAATTGGGCAGTTTGGAAGAAGGAAAGTAGATGCACGCATTGGTTTGGTGGATGTCAGGTCCCAAAGAAACTCAGGACAAATGGCTAACTGAGGGGCCTATTAACATATCTAAGCGGATGTTGGCTGCCAGGCTCTCCTAGCATGGCAATGCCTGCTACAGAGTCCTGGTTCCTCTTCGGTGCTTCTCATCCCAGCCTCATACCGGAAACCTCTTCAGGGCCCTGAGCTTCACTTCCCTTCACCCTGTTTCTCTTTCCTATATAACCCAGATATTTTGGTCACATGCTCTCTTGGTTCTTTGTTCTCTCTTGGTCTCTTGTTTCTTGGTTCCTTTCTTGGTCTGTTTGCCCTGTCTCTTCTTCTCTCTCTTCTCTTCCTCTCTTGGTCATGTGTATCCACCCCACCGTCACCCCACCCTCTCCTCTCATAGCTGGGTTCAGTCTGGACTCTTCCAGATGCCTCTGGTTGTTCTCTTTCATATCTACCTACAATAGAACCCTTTTCCTCAACCATACCTAGGAGCGGTCATGTCCTTGTTTTTATTCAGTGGGCAGTCTTGGGAAAGGAGCGGGGCTGGGGACAATGACAGCAAGGCATCTTAGGAGCATGATGATGGGCTTGGGACTGGACTTGGGATTCATCAACTGGTTCATTCTGGCTGGGAATCCAGCCATTCAGTCTTCCCGGGGCTCAGGAAATAGAGGCAGAAGGCATCACCCGTAGGTATAAGTGAGGCTTCTAAACATATATGATATTTGCAGAGGTGACCCCAGGACAGTCAGGACAGGAAAAGACTGTCATCCTGCAGAGGGAGTCCCATTTGAACTTTTGGTACCTGGGTTGAAAACACTCAGCTATCTGGACAGTGATGGTGTAAGCCTTTATTTAATCCCAGCACTGGGGAGGCAGAGGCAGCAGGATCTCTGAGTTTGAGATCAGCTCACAGAGTGAGTTCCAGAGCAGCCAGGACTATACAGATAGAAGCCTTGTTTGCGGGAAGGGGTGTGCAGAAACAAACACAAGAGAAAACACTCAGCTGTGACTCCTAGGGGCAGCCAGACTCCCCACCTTTGCCCCCTGCCAAGCCCACATCTGGTTGTTTTCCACAGTTCTGTAGGAAGGGGGCAACACAGGTTCATGAGCAAATGGGGCCTCGGGCCTCTGTCATCATGCTCAGAGACACCCGAGAACACGTGGCAACCCTCTGTGCCCTGGCCATCCTCTGAGTGAGGAAGACAGGGACAGAGGTAAGTGGGGTGGCAACCTTTCCTGGAGACTCCGTACCAGTGTTTGCTCCCCGCCTGACCCACAGGCACTCTTTTCCTACGGTAACGGGCCTTCAGTTCTCCTCCGCATTCCTGAACATTTTCCACCCCCGACCTCGGTTTCCCAACAGCTGACCCAGTTATGTCAAGAAAAAAACCAAAGTTTTATTTTCTTTTTTTTCCCCTTGTTTTTCAAGACAGAATTTCTCAGTGTAGCCCTGGCTGTCTTGGAACTCACTCTGTAGACCAGGCTGGCCTCGAACTCACAGAGATCCACCTGCCTCTGCCTTCTGAGTGCTGGGATTACAGGCGGGCACCACCACTGCCTTGAAATTTTTCTCTTTTGTTCTTCCCTCTGCCTTCATCTTGTTATGTCTTATTTAGGTGGTGAGGAGAAACATTTAATGCTCAGGAACAAGAAACATTATCTGGTTGGGAACATGTCATCAGGAGAGAAACCCTGCCTTTTTTTTTTTTTTTGAAAAATGAGACAGAATGAAAGCCAGGAACACGGGCTCTGGAATTTTCCAGGGAGTCTCCCCCGAGACCCTTCCCACCACCCGCCTTCCTAATTGAGCCTGGCGTTTCCCCGACAAGAATGTGTGCTGCTGGGCTCTGATGAGAAGCAGGTTTCTGTTCCCTCTTGCAGCGTCTCTGGAGCACTTCTGGCCGGAGTTGTTTTCCACTAGCTCTCACGGAGATTTGCAACACTGGCCCGTGACAGATTCGGACCTGTAACATAACTGGCTGCAGTTGGCCAATTGACAGTAGAGGAGACAGGGTTTCTGTCATGGACAAGTTGTCCCCCTCCAACATACACCCATATTCCCATGCTGAGATCCTAAGCCCCGGGACCTCAGCTAGCTATTTTAAAAGAGGGTCCTTTAAAGAGGTGATTATGGGTGGACAAGGTCAGTGGGTGGGCCCTGTATCAGTGACTGGAATCTGCAAGCCCCTCCTCCACTCCCAGCAGGGGCCTGTGGGGCCCATGCAGCCCTGATGGATGGTTGCAGGTCTGTGTGATGCAGAAGGGAAGAACAAGGAAAGTCCTCCAAGGTGCTAGTTCCTGTTGTTACCACCAATAAATGTTCTCTTATCCACTCACCTGCTAGCCTCTGTGTACCAGAAAAGGACATGGTGAGAGGTAGAAAGGTACCCCCAGAGGGGAGTCAACACATGCAGTAGTCAGGTCACAGATCCCTGTATAAAGGTGAGTCCCATGGCCAAAGGGATATGGCGGGGCTTGTCAAGGGCTCTCTTTGCAAACACTGAATTGTCTAAGGCCCACAGTCATTCCTTGATACATAGGAAACGGAGGGGCTGGCTCGCCTCCAGGCTGGCAGAGCTAGCATCTGATTTGATTGGCTTGCTTCTCCGTTGGTGGAGTTGGCTTCTGATTTGATCCAGGTAGTTTGCTATCAACACCTGCACATGGCAACTTGGCCTTTGTGTATGGGGGTGGGGCACACAGCTATGCACATGGGAGTCTTGTTGGTCTGGGTTGGCTCGCTGGTCAGTAGCCCCGAGAGAGTCACCTGTCTCTGCCTTCTCAGCCCCTGGGTACTGTTTGTTTCTGTTTGCTATCATGGGTTCTGGGACTGAACTGAGGTCTCCATGCTTGTGTGGCATTTGACTAACTGAGCTATATCTCCTGTCCCCTTTTGTAAATGTGGGACTCCTTAAAAGAAGATGCCAGAATTTCTGTTTCTTGGATGGGATGAACCTGTGCAGGGTGCAGACACTATCATGGCAGCCTGTACTGGGCATGGGTGCAGACGCTATC
>NC_022030.1:60570203-60592706 GCF_000317375.1 Microtus ochrogaster
CGGCCTGTGCTGGGCATGGGTGCAGACGCTATCATGGCGGCCTTGCTGGGCATGGATGCAGACACTCTCCTGGCAGCCTGTACTGGGCATGAACAAGAGTTGCCACCTGCCCTTGCCCTCCAGGCATTCCTGTCCATCTTCTGCCCGAACACCAAGGGTGACCAGAAAACAAGTTTCCCCAGCTTCTTGCCAGTGTGTTGGAGAAAGTTCTGCAAGGTTTGTGGCTAGGCAGGAAGTGTGCCTGGGGTGGGTTCCAGAAGAGGGATCATTTTGCAAGCTTCCTCTCTCAGGGAACGTCTATCTCTAACATGAGTAGATAGGCAAAGCTGGCCACCCCATAGCCTGTCTTGGCTTAGTCCTATAAGGAGTTTGCTCTTCTGAATAGTCTTGAAAAGTGCTCTTCTATGCTCACCATTGTAGTGATATTTCATTTGTATTTTAATAAATAAAGCTTGCCTTAAGTTCAGAGAGTAAAACAGCTGCACTGGTCAGCCTTACAGACCAGGCAGTGGTGACACACACCTTTAATCCCAGTAGCCACACTAGTTTGCCATAGAAACTGGGTGGTAGTGGTGCATGCCTTTAATCCCAGCACTAGAGAGGAATATAAAATAGGAGGAGACAGCTCTCAGACACAGTCTCATTCTGAGATTCCTGGAGGCAGGATCGCCATCTCAGACTGAGATAGAAGTAAGAGCCAGTGGGGTTGAACCCCAATTTCTGTCTCTGGGTTTTTATTAATCGTGCTACACACCATGGAGGTAAACCACAGAGAAAAGCATCTTCAGGATGGAGAGGTGGCTCAGTTAAATGCTTACTTCTCTAGCCGAGAACCCACTTAGTTCTGTTTGCAGCACCCACACAGCAATTTGTAACCACCTGTAACCTCCAGGGGTTCTGACACCTACTTCTGACCTCTAACGGCAGCAGGCATGTACTTGGCACACACAGATATATGCAGGAAAAATGCTTATACATGTATAAATATAAATTTTGAAATCTTTTTTAAAACGTGTTTCACGGCCTCCCTGCGCTCAGCTGCCAGTTTTTCCTCAGGCATCACTCTTCCTGCCTGGCCCTAAGGAGGGGGCTCCTCTGACTGACTATTGGGTCTTTCAGGAGATCAAACACCATCACTGGGGAAAAGCTGATGCCTCATATACTCCAAATCATCTCCCCCATGGCTACCAGAGGTGAGTGAGTTGCTCAAGGACACACACCTAGAACAGCCAGTTCGGGTTGAACTATATCACCCTACACCAGGAAATGACATCCTGCAAATTGGACGGTAGCAGCCAGATAGGGACCTGAGTGTGTTGTACTGTCTTCTGGGAGGCCTCTGACGTGACTCCCCCCCCCCCCCAGCACACTGTGGCGTGGGGCAGGGACCGGGTGTATAAACAAACACAGCATAGAGGTCACCTTGATTTCCTGTTTTAAAATCTGCCCTTTCCAATGAACCTCGTGTTCTGTGAAACACACCAGCATGTATGTCATTTAAGGAAACCGAGTCGTCTGCTGTCATCTGGAGTTAATCTGATGGAGCGGTCCTTCTGTCAGGCCGCTGAGGGTGTCTCCTCTCTTCCGCTCGTACTTCCCATGGGTCATTTTGCACATGTTTAATTACGTACTTGGGATGAGTTCCTAGAAGAGAAATCACTGAGAACACTCAAGACTCCTGGTCCGCACTCCCGACTTGTCTTCGGGAGGACACCACTAGTGCTCTTTTTATGACAAATGCATCAAGATCTACTCCCAGTGGACCAGGCTTCTCTAGAAGGCCGATATACGAGGGGTCTTGGGCTCACCGCTTCCCGGCCTGTCTCCTGCCTCGCTGAGCACATTCGGATGGATGGCCATGCTTTGAAGGTGACCTCAACCTCCAGCCTCCTTGGTTTACAGGAAACCCTGTGAGCTCATTAATATGAGCAGCCCAGGGAACAAACACTGGGTCAGCTCCATTTTCCGAGCTGAGCTCCCCAGTTCTCTCGCTGCTTTTGGATTCTGTGCCTTATGATAGTCTTGTTTTTTACCCTCCTTGTGGATTTCCTTGTCAAAGCCCTGGGAGGCAGGCTAGTTTCCATTTCAGGCAAATGAGTTCTGTCTCATCTTCCTTTGCCTCTCCCTGTCTTCCTTCTTCCCCTTTCTGCTCAGAAATTTTAAAAAAAACAGGGTGTCCTTATATGACCCAAGCTGCCCCCAAACTCATAGCAATCTTTCTACCTCAGTCCCTAAAAGAGCCAGTGGCTGGCTGTTTTGCTTTTCTGACCTTCAGGTTGAACCCCAACTCCTATCTCTGGGTTTTTATTAATCGTGTTACACACCATGGAGGTGAAACACAGAGAAAAGCATCTCCAGGCTGGACAGATGGCTCAGTTAAACACTTTCTGCTCTAGCAGAGCCCAAGACCCCTTGCAAATTGATTGCAGGCATGCACTGCCATAGCTCAACCTTATTTATTCAAAAAAATACTGTCACTGCTGTCCGTGGCCTCCCAGGGACCAAAGGGGCAGTGCTGAGTAAAGGAAGAAGTCACATTTCTGGCACCTCTTGGACTTCACTTATCCTGTGTATTGGGGTTTTCTTAGGGTAGAGAGCGTAGCCCCCAGGCCTGGGAATTGTATTGGTCTGGACTCCAAATCCCAGCATGCCACTCCCACAGGGTATTTAAGTGAGCTCCCAGAGGAGAAACATGTGGTCTCTTTCCTCTCCCTGGTTGCCTTAGTGGCTTCCTGGCTCCCCCCTTAGGGCCACCCAAGAGCGCAGGAATCCCATTAAACCTGGATATTTCTTAATTTGGCTAGTTGTGATTTGGCTTGATTGGGATTTTTGTGTAGGCAGAGAGCTTGCGTTAGGAAAAATTCCTAACAAGAATGAGGAAAGGGCCCTTGGTTCTGGCTTGTGGTAGGTGTTCTTGATAATCGTGAATGTGTGATTGTTTTTAAGGACTAAAAGCAGTGACTGTGTCAGGCAGTGGTGGCGCACATCTTTAATCCCAGCACTTGGGAGGCAGAAGCCGGCGGATCTCTACGGGTTTGAGGCCAGCCTGGTCTTCAGAGCAAGTTTCAGGATGACTAGAACACAGAGAAATCCTGTCTTGGAAAAAAAAAAAGGTAAAATAGAAAACAGGGACTGTGTAGTGAGGACAAAGACATCAGAATCGCTTGGGAACCCCTGAGCAAGCACAGGGGACCTTTGAGTATCATCTGGTCAGAGGCCCCGAGATAAACCCCCATCAGCCAAAGACAGATCTTCAGAGGTGGCTCGATTTTTTTTCTCCCACTCTTTGCCTCTCTGTATAGGTGGTTTCTGCCCAAAATTTAGAACACGTCCCAAAGTTTAAGAATACTCTTTTAATCACAAACTATGCATCCACAATCACATCTATGCCGTCTTGCTTGGAGGTCAGAAAGTCCGCCATAGTGATGAGTATACCAGAGATTTGGCACTTAGAACTCTTTCAGAGGTAAGGAGAAGCATGCCCCCCGCTCCCTTGCTAGGGGCCCCCAGTTAGAGCATGTTTAGCTTAGTGCAGAGCCGCTTGGAAGTCCTGTGCTAACTAGGTTAGAGCAGGATGCACTGTGGGGCCTGCCTCGCTACCAGCCCCTGATGCTGTTGCTGGGCCAGGCCCATGATGCCCAACTCCCCATCGCCGGGGATGCCTACACGATGCCCTCTGTATGCTTGCTCCTCCAGACCACCAGAGCAGTCATGAGCAGCGTGACTGTGATGGGAAGCATAATGAAGGGGCAGAGGACGCTGTTGGGAGGGTCCTGAAGTGCTCTGCCCGAGACGGGGCATTGGCTGAAGTAGAGATGGTGGATCGTGATGAAGAATTTGTCCACTTCCGGGTTAGGCCAGAAACAGCCAGTACTGTGTGCCACATACTTGGTGCAGTGAGTGAGCTCCCAATAGCTCCTGTGGGTTACAAAAAAAAAAGAGGCTGTCAGGGACCCGGCCAGTGGCAAAGTAGTCCTTCCTCTCCTCCCAAAGCCCTGGGTCCAGCAGGTAAGGGCTCTAGATAGTTCATGGCCAGGCCCAGGTGTGTTTGCCAGTAGGCTCTTAGCCCAGCTATCAGAGAGTGAGTTCCCAAGTGCCTGCTATAACCTTAGGCCAAGAGACTGAGGACGAAGCTGACAGGCCTCCTGCCCATTCTCGCTCCTATTGTGAGCCTATCAAATGTCCCCACTAAGCTGACTCAATGACAGTGGGCCATCAATAGGGAAGAAGAGGGTGCGGACAAGGATCTGAAGGAGAACTTCCGGCTTAGGCAAAGTCCTCTGGATGCCGGAGGATGACAATGTGGCTGCCGGGGTTTGAAGGAGGCCATGGGATTTACTTCTGCCAGAGATGCTGGAGCCCCAAAGCCCACAATAAGCCAGCTCATTCTAAGCCCCTCTGGGTGTCTTAGGACGCCTTGTCACCCTGGTAGAGGGAGGCAAGGCTCCCTTGGGAGAGTCAGTGATGGTTGGTTCTGAACAGCTTGTGGTCATGGACTCTTATTAAATGAAGCAGAAAGAATCATTCCCAAGTGAATCCTGCCCTTGGAGCTCTCCCGAGTCACCTTCCAGGCTAGAACGTGGGATCAAATATTTTCTTGAAGTGGAGGAAAAAGGAATGGGCTCCATCTGCCTCCCCAACTTACATCCCCCACCACCTCTTCTGGTTAGATGTCCTAAGAAGGAAGGCCTTTATGAGGGCCTGGGGTCAGTGGCTGTCTTACGGAACTAATGGCCTTATTGGCTCTTTGTAAACATGCCCATGGCAATGGCTGCAGTTGCCATCATCCCCTGGGTGCTCATGTGTGCCATCCATGGGGCCGGCAGTTTCCGCAAGTGGCCTCATTTGCTCTGGGGTATTCTGAGACTCAAGACCTTGCAGAAGAAGAACTGGAGCTGTATAGGAGGATAAGAACTTGCATGTTGGAGGGTAAGGGTGTAAGTGCTACAGGCTGACCCTCTGTAGCCATCTGGCTACAGGGCCTAGATATGGCTGAGTGCTCAACTTCCCTTGTCTGGGTCCAACTCGCTGTGGGGTTTGGAAACCACAGTGGTCCACAAACCACAAGGCTAGCATTGGTTCTTAATGAGATCCAGCCCTGTGGGTGTTCCCAAACTCCTCTCAGGGGAGCAAGCTCCCTCTGCTTCTGCGCATCCGCAGTGCAGGTGCCGTGACTGGCAGGATGGCACAGGTGCCTATCAGGGTTGTCATTAAATCTCAGATGTGCATATTTAGGGAAACGGCGCAGAGCAAGCAGGCCCGAGAACTACCCGCAACATGGGCACATGTGGCTGAGCATGCGACCTGAGGCCAGAGGCAGGAATGAGTCTTGTGTGAGTTGCCTCTCATGGGGCACACATGCCTGGGCAGACCTGCGGCGCCAACATGGATGAGACACGTTTCTGCAAACGTGCGCAAACTTGAAATGGCATCACCAGACTGGGAATCAGGGGCCTGGGTCACTGGCAGAGAAGGACCTCAGCCATTCTCAATATGAGGGTGGAAAGGAAAATAAGGAGGGCTGGAGCTGGGGAGGTGGCTCAGTAGGTAAAGTCCTGCTGTGAAAGCACGAGGGCATGGGTTCGGATCCCGGGCACTCATGTAAAAGCAGCAGTATGTGCCTGTAAGCTAGCACTGCAGGTGTGTGTCAGGGTGCAGCCAAGCAGCTCCCTGGGGGCCCAGTGGGCCAGCCGGTGTAGCTGACACTGGTTCAGTGAGAGATCTTGTCTCAAAAAAATGAAGTGGAAAAAGAGGAAAGCACTTGGTATTGATCTTTTGCCTCCACATGTGCATACAGGCAAGTATACTGTACGTACATGTGTGCACATGCATATACCAAACACAGAAACACACACACACACACTCACATGAGAGAGACCCAGTGCTGGTTAGGGTGTGCAAGTGTCACAGTTCTCACTGAACAACTACAAAACCTCACGCTTGCTGGGATCCACCAGAGCTGGGCTGTAGAGCTCCAAGTCACCTGAGTTTCATGAATGAGCTCAGAACTGTGGCCAAGTGGAGGAAGAAAAGACTACCCAGAGAAAGTGGGGGCTTGCTCCATGTAGCAAGCTGACAGCGGCACCCAAGCTGGAGCTTGTGTAGAACTGCAGGGGCCTGGCACTCTGGCATGACTGCTGCCTTGCCAGTTTCCCATGAGAAAGGCTCCACGGGATGCCGGTGATAAGAATGGGAGGGTGGGAAACAGGCGCAGGACAGCACACATTTTCCATGTCATCCTGGGGCAGCAGCAGCCATTGCCCTCCTGTTGTGGGCCTAGCACCCTGCAGGATGTCCAGCAGAGGTTTTCTCTACAATGGAGGTGGTCAGGAGGCTCTGTAGAGCCTTCCACCCCACTTCATCTCCTGGTCCCAGATCACCAGGCAGAGCACAGCTGTTGTAGAGGCTGTGGCTGAGGGCACAGGCTCATCCAAACCATGGCTGACGATGACAGAGGCCTCTCCCATTCCCTGGTGACTCTGGCAGCAGGGATCTGTTCTGTAAACAGCTGGTGAGCTTCACAGGGTGACACAGGCAGCCAGGTGTTGTGTAGCAATTTCCTCTAAAGCTAGAAGCTCTTTGAGACACAGGAAGTTCAGGGCGGGAGAGATGATGGGTCAGTAGTGATAGCTCAGTAGTTCAGAGCACCTGTTGCTCTTACGAGGGGGGACACCCAGGTTTGCTTCTCAGCCCCCAAGCGGTGGCTCACAACCGTTTGTAACCCTAGTTCCAGCAGATCTGGTGTCCTCTTCTGACCTTCAGGGCACCGCATGCACGTGGTACACTGACATACATGAAGGCAAAACACCCATACATCTAAAATAAATACAATCTTAAAAAAGAATGCAAAAAAGTTTTCCACAGGCAGGTAGATCTCTGTGAGTTCAAGGCCAGCTTGGTGACCAAGGCAAGTTTTGAAGCCAGCCAGGGACAACCATAAAGTAAGACCCTGTCTCAAAAAAAAGGCGGGGGGGGGCAGGAAGTTTCTGAAACTGATCAGGTGAATTAGGTCCCTCTTTCCCCAAGCTTATATAAGCTATAATGCCTGCTGAGGAGACTTGACCAGGCTCAGATCAGCCAAACTCCCTAGAAGACACTCTCTGAGCTGTGGAGCTGCCTCTGAGTCATGCAGAGACCTCCAAGGCTCTAGTCTTCATAAGCCATCACCTATGCTGAGGTGGGCTCTTGGTAACGCAGCTGCTTTAGTCATCCCTGCTCCTGAAGTAGCCTTTCACCTGCAGTCTTCTATGTAGCCTGTATAAACTTTTACCCCCACCAAGTTGGACTTTGGAGCTAGCCTTACTTACTTTAGTCTGTTGTTGGCTTCCCATCTGGGGTGAGTAGATGCTTGTATAGTATCTCCTAAGGAATGGTGTTATGGGACAATGTTTGCATGGTATCTCCTAAGGAAAAGCACCATGGGACAATAGGGAACAATTGGAGGCTGAGGACCATGCTGGGGACTGTCCTTCAGTGCTCGAATCCTTCCCTGAACACAGCAATGACAGCCCATCTGCTGGGGGATCTAAAACCTATGAGGCACCCAAGGTGACCACAGCAACAAGAAATCCTTGACCTGGCTCAACTCTTGACAGAAAGACAGGAATGCCACCTAGCAGACTGCCAGAGGGGGCTTTGCCTCTTTCCATATACAAATTCTTCCCTCAGCTTCTACCACGCATGAACTCTCAGTAGTCAACTGACAACTGTAAAGCCTTTTGCGTTTAATAGCAAGAACAGAAGGAGAGATGACCTAGATTGATGATCAGAGTGCTGTGGTATAGTGCTATTTGGAGCTGGTCCTAACCGGGAGGTGGGACCTTGTGGGATCTCCTCAGGTCAGGGATTAGGACGGTCTCATGAGAGGGTGGCTGCAAGAGCCTGAGCCTACACCACCAGCCTTCTGACTTTCTGTCTGGCAACGGCTGCACTTGCTTCTGAACCCTACCATTGCCGTTTGCCACAGGGCCCTTGCCAGAGCCTCCAAAGCTATGAACTAAGTAGCCTACCTCAGAGTTTCATCACGGGAAGGCAAAGCAAGCGGTTTACAATGGCCAGCACAATAAAGGGTCTAGCAAGAAAGGAAGGGATTCTATATAAACCAATGAGAGACTCCTGCAGAGCTGGAAACCTAGAAAGTCTAAAGGTTCTAGGTGTGGTGCGTAGACTCGTCAATCCAGCACTTGGGAGGCAGAGGAAGGAGAATTGTGAACCCCAGGCCAGCCTAGAATAAATACATAGTGAAATCCTGTCTCAAAATGGGGTGGAGGGAGGAACAGGAAGAGGAAGGGGAGGAGGAGGAAGAAGCTGTGGCAAGGAAGATTGCTGGGATTAGAAAGCGTCAAAGATTATACTTCTGAACACTTGCTGCTCTTTCAGAGGACTGGAATCTGATTCCCAGCACCGCATCCGGTTCACAACCATCATTTACTAGACCCCAGCCATACATATGATGTACATTCATACACGCAGGGAAAAACAGTCATGCGTAAGATACAATGAGTTAAACTAATTTTTAAAAGACCATTCTTTGCTGCTCAGCCTCAGACAATGTGGCTGGAGGAGGCGTTGGTGAGAGGGAGGACAGGAGGGGAGAAATTACACAAACTGAAATGCAAAGAGGAAAAAGAAGGGAGGGCATTGCAGAGGGAGCCAAGAGCTGTGGGCACCTCATACCGCCATGTGTGATGTCAGCTGCAGCTTGCCAGTCAGTCCTAGAGGCGGAAGGGGAGTGCACAGAGGAGAGAGTTGTTAAGATAATGGCTGGAGGACTGTCCCAAATGAATGAGAGACGTTAAAAAAAAAAAAACAAAAAAAACAACAACAACAAAAAAAAAACCTCAAGGCCAGAGAGTCCCAAGCTGGACTCAAAACAAAGCAGCAACCTGTAGGCAAAGTTTTTCCTTGGGACCAGGATCAGCTCCGTTCCACCAGCCACTTCCCAAATAACCACTCAGAGACTTAATGTCAATTATAAATGCTTGACCAATAGCTTAGGCTTGTCACCAGCTAGCTCTTACAACTTAAATTAACCCATTTCTATTAATCTATGTGTTGCCCCAAAGGCTCGTTTAACTCATCTATGAACTTCCCATGTAGCTTCTTCCTTCCCTGGTTTGAGACTCCCCAGACTCTGCCCTTCTTCTTCCCAGCATTCTCTCTGCCCCGAAAATCCTGCTTAGCCATTGGCCAATCAGCTTTTTATTAACAATGAGAGCAACACATTTTCACAATGCACAAAAGATTATTCCACAGCAACAACCAGCAAATACTCAGAGACTATCAAACACGCATCAAAGCCTGAAAAAAGAGTCTCAGGCATAAACACACACAGAGGACTAGAAATGCCTATAGTAATGAACGCTGACTTCCCTCCAGGGACAGGCTAGTCAGAGACCCCCTGTGCTGAGTAAGTCACACTGCTGACAGCCCAGAAGCCACCCACCATCCAACAAATACATCCTTCAAATATCGGGATAAAAGAAGGATTTATTTTTAAAACAACAAAAGCAGCCAACAGAGTTCGCAGATCTGTGTGCACCTCAAGGAAGGTTAAAGAAAATTTTTTGGCCAAAAGATAAACCAAGGGAGAAGGTAGATCCATACAAAAAAGTGAAAAGCCCAAAAATGGTGGCAAAAAAAAATAGATTTCTTACTTGAATCTAGAAAGTGTCTAAATGGAGCAAAAGTCATAAATCAGTCCTAAGGAGAGCCTTTGGGCATCTAAGAGGTTTTGTTGACCAAAGTGGGGGATTTGTCAAATCCTGGCTTGTCATGTGGCCTGTAAATTGCTAGGCCAGTGTGTGACTCCTCCAGGTGCCTTGCCTCTGTGTTACGACCCACCCTGCCCAGGGCATCTCGCAGCTCACATCAGAGGCCACAAGAATGAGAGATGGGGAAGGAGGGAGTGGCCTATCCCTATGAACACTTGCCCTAGGGTATGTGGTTTTTCCAAGCAAGCAAAAGACTCATGGTCAGAGAACAGGAGTGGGAAAAGCTGTAGGAAGTTGGGGGCAGCCTGGATCTCATCACGAAAAACTCCAAATACAGCAAGTTTAACTTTGTCCGTTTGAAGTCAAAGGCCACATTTGGAGCTGACGTTGGTCAACTGGGCAGTGATGTAGACTGTCCTTGTTCACCCAGACATAGTTTTGGTGACAAATCGCCCAGAACAAGGTCCTTTGTAGCCTGGGGATGTCCCTGGCAGGAGGTGCCTTCTCTTCCTCAGCTGACCAAAACAGTTAGGAGTCCCTGTTTCTGGAAGCCGAGTTACCACAGACTCTACACCAAGGCTGCATGTGGCTGAGTGTGTGGCCCTGCTATTCTGGGACCTGGACTCTCTCCCTGATACCTTAGCCTTCTAGATTGAAGCCACCTACGTCTAAAAATATCTGTGATGTGGGGATGGCTGCCTGCTGCATCTCATTTGTTTATGCAGAAGTGACAGCTGAGGCTTTCAGTAACTATTGTGCGTGTTCTATCAGTGAGACGAGATAAAAGAATTCCCCTTGGAGGGCAGGCGTGCCTCCGCTGAAAAATACACAGAGATAGCTAGAGGACTCAAAATAGTCCCGAAGCGTGCTCTGGCTCTAACGCCCTAATTTTCAGCTCTCATATAACCGAATAATTATCCTTTTTTGGCTAGGACTCGCTATTCTGGGCCCCTAAGCAAACTTTGCTTGGAATGTTCCTGAGCACGACAGTGGGAGTTTTCCAAACCTCTGGGTCTCAAGCCATGACTTTGGGTCCCGTGGTTCATGACTTCTGACTCGCTGACCAGAGATGCACAAGGAGAGTCTGCTCGTCTGGGGCCATCTTAACGTTGCAGCTGTTCCCCTTCTGACCCCAACTGCCCTTAACAGCAAGTATCTGAGCCTGTGTCCTGCCACCTACCACCCGGGTTTGCATGCCAGCTTCACCTCTTAGCAACCCTAAAGACTTCATCTTAGATGTGCATGCGTTGATAGCCTCATCTTTTTTTTTTTTGGTTTTTCGAGACAGGGTTTCTCTGTGGTTTTGGAGCCTGTCCTGGAACTAGCTCTTGTAGACCAGGCTGGTCTCGAACTCACAGAGATCCGCCTGTCTCTGCCTCCCGAGTGCTGGGATTAAAGGCGTGCACCACCACCGCCCGGCTGGTCTCGAACTCACAGAGATCCGCCTGTCTCTGCCTCCCGAGTGCTGGGATTAAAGGCGTGCACCACCACCGCCCGGCTGATAGCCTCATCTTAAAATGAAGAACAGGCCCCTGCACCGGTGACTGGACAGATCCAATTGTATGAGGTAAAGGGCCTGAGAGAATGGGTCCCCCGTAGCCACAGGTTTTCTCTTTGCTTCTTCCTTGGCAACTACTAGAGGTTAAGGGCTCACTGTGTCTGCTTCGTGTCCTATAAACTCTTGACAAAGCTGCGCGACACAGAGTCTCTAACTCCTCAGAAACTCCAAGGAGAAACCCTTGGGACTTGGTTCCCGGTCTTGGCACCAGCCTCTGCTGCTCTCCCCCAGGACAGTCACAGCCTGGAGGCTCTGGCAGCTTCTGACATTGTTGGGGCAGTGTGCTACGCTTCCCACCCCCAGCTGACCCACTTGGGGCTAGCCTCAAGAGCCTGGCAAGATGCCAGCTGTCATGGGTTGAGGGGCTGGGAGTCTGCAAACATGCAGGCAGGGAGTCCCATGGCTGGATGGCTACATATTTCTTCTATAAGTAGAAATGATTAATAAGCATTTTAGAAGCACTCAGCCTCACTTAAGCAGAAACAAAGGAAACTAGGTGTGGAGTGACACCTGTAATTTCAACACTCAAGTGACCAGGAAAGGGGGATCACAAATTTCAAGCCAGCCTACACTACATAGGAATAGCTTACCTTAAAATCATGTCAAATAGCATGGCTTCCATCTCAAGTACTGCGTACATTAATCCTCACAGTGCCTGCCTGTAATCCAGAGCTTGGGAAGCACAGGCAGGAAGATCAGGAGTTCAAGGTCACCCTTGGGTACGTAGTGAGTTTGAGGCCAGTGTGGACTACATGAGAATCTATCTCAAAATAAAACAAAATGTACGAGATGTGGACAAAGGCAGTAAGAGCGGGTGTACAACTGAGGTCAGGATCATGAAAAGCAGAAACCGGCACACTGTAAAGGCGCTTGGAGGGTCCCTTAGTATGAAGACAACTTTTCAGGAGGAATTCAGGGGTGCTATGGGGTACAACTTTACATGAAGATGCTGAACAAAGGAAGTGGATCGGTCCATGTGGCAGCCCTAAAGTCTGAAGTCCTGGTAGAGTGTCCCTTCTAGGGTTCCTCCTAACGAAGAGGCAGTAGGTTATGGTTGTCTGCAGTTAGTATGCACTATTCTCATGGTTCCCCAGAAGTTTATTTTAGGAGGAAACTGCATCAGAGGCCACTGCATTTCTAGCCAGTGCCTCATTTCTGGGACAGCAGGAGGTGGGCGGTGGCATACCGCATGGGACAGCCTCCTTCCTGCTTCCCCGAAACAGGAGGACTCAGTGGCCTCCTGGGCATTGTGGGGACTAGGATTGTCTGGGATGAGGCAGGGGAGGGCACTGTAGGTAAGGGATGAACTGTTTAGGCCCCCTCTCCATAGAACTCCTGTCCCTAGACACCCTCAAACAGGAGTTCCTTCCCAGTGCCCTTGCCTCCCAAGCTAAGGCATCTGGGTCCTGGGTGGCCACAACCGACGACTATGACCCTCACTTTCAACTGGGCTCTGATTCACTTTAGACCTCTCAGCTCTGCTTTCCTCACTGTTGTGACCGAGCCAGCAAAACTCTACTCTTACTTAACCTGTTCAGAACAATCACCTTACAAGCAGAGGAGAACAAAAGCAGAGGGGCCAGGCGGGTAGGAAAGCAGGCGTGGGGGCTGCTGCAGGGCAGCGATGGCAGCAGAGCAGACCCAGGCAAAGGGGCATCTACAACACCAGGGCCTGCAAATGCCAGTGTATGCGTGCGTGCGTGCGTGCGTGCGTGTGTGTGTGTGTGTGTGTGTGTGTGTTGGGAGCTGGAGGCTGGGGTTCTGACAGACATATGTACATCTTCCCATCTTCACAGAAGAGGGGCCTTAGCATGCCTCCACAGCTTAGCTCAAAAGTAGTGCGAAGTGAATACAAAATCATCAACAACCTTGTCAGAAGCTCCAAGATCCATATTAGGCAGCAGAGAAAAAGTCAACAAATTCCCAAAGTAAAAGTCATAGGACAATATTCCTTGGATCCAATATTAAAAACTAAAATGTTGGTGGGCTTGGTGGTGCAAGCCTTTAGTCCCAGCACGAGGGAGGTAGAGGCAGGCGGATCTCTGTGAGTGCAAGACCAGCCTAGTCTACATAGCAAGTCCCAGGACAGGACAGCTAGGGCTATTACATAATGAAACCCAGTCTCAAAAACCAAAAACCAACCAACCAAACAATAAACCCACAAAAAATACAAACAAAAACCTAAAACGCTACCAAGAAAAGGTTAATTTTAAAGAATGCAGTCTCTAGAAATGAGAGGTACCAAGTAGTTTGAGGGTCACCCAAGTTTGAGGGTCACCCAAGAGTTAAAACATTCATTACAGGCAGCTATGGAAATACAAAAATATTTCGTGCATGTAAAAGTTAATGAAATCAGCTCCAAAATGAACTCTGAGAAAAATTATTATTGCGATATGAGTACAAAATTAAACACAAAGCCAGGAGTAGTGACACTGACCACCCCTGTCTGCCCTTGTAACCTAGTACTCAGAAAGCTGAGGCAGAAGGGTCACAGGGAATTGGAGGCCAGCCTTGGCTACCTAGTGAGTTCATATATGGAGACCTTGTACCAAAGGAAATTACCAAGTGACTCTTCAAAACATTTAAAAAGGGTCCGTGAGATGGCTCAGCGGGGGAAAGCCCCTGGCAGATCTCTGTGAGTTCGAGGCCAGTGTGGGCTGCAGAGCAAGTTCCAGGATAGTCAGGGCTGTTATACAGAGAAACCCTGTCTTGAAAACCAAAGAAAGAAAGAAAAAAGAAAGAAAAATAAAAAAAACAAAAAGTATGTTAATGACCGTTTAAATCTAACTTACTGATGCATTAAAAACAATAACCTGGATAAGAAAATTTAAAAGCTGATTTTTTAAAATAGCTACAATAGCTGGGCATGGTGTCTCACGCCTTTAGTCCCAGCACTGGGGAGACAGGGACAGGTGAATCTCTGAGTTCGAGACCAGTCTAGTTTACACAGCAAGTTCCCAGACAGCTGGGGCTACACAGAGAAACTGTCTAGAAAAACAAAACAAAACAGAAAGCCTATAACCAAACAAGCATGATTCTGAAGGGTCCCATCTAAGCGGGGGGGGGGGGCGAGAAGAGCAGAAAACATTGACTATAAAACCAGCAAGTCAACTAGAGAAAGTACCAGATTACTATGGAAATAATGTACAGTGTGCTGGGCATGGTGGAACACACCTTTAATCCCAGCATTCCAGGCGGAGGACAAGTGGATCTCTGTAAGTTTGAAGCCTGTCTGGTCTACATTATAAAACCTCATCTCAAAAAATAGACAAAAAGACAAGAAAGAAAGGAAGGAAGGAAGAAAGGAAGGAAGGAAGGAAGGAAGAAAGGAAAGAAAGAAAGAACAAAGGGGTGTAGAAGGCCCCCGCCAAGTGCCCATACACCCCATCTAGCTGTGCAGAACATACAGAATATAACATTCAGCATTACATCTGCATCATAAAATCATTTCAACATGTCAAGGGGGATAAATAACATTTGATGCTAAGAAGCTTTTGATAAAACCCATTTCTTCTTATTACTCTGAGATAGAGTCTTGTTATGTAGTCCAGGCTGGTGTCAAACTCATGGTCTTCCTACCTGGCTGTGCACGCCACCCTAGCCAACACTTATTCCCGAGACCTCCTCTCTGCATGAAGAGGTCCTTTCCCTCAGCCAGCACCTGCTTCCTCGTGGGGTCGGGAACCATCCCTTGGGTCAGGAAGAAGCTGATCTTTCTGAAGCACTTAGGCCTAGGTACCGTCTGGATGGTGGTTTCTGCCTTTGGTGACAGAGCGTCTACCCAAGATTCCAAAAATAGCCATAGGGACTTTCTGCGGTGGGCAGAGGCTGCTTCTCCAATTGCCGAAAGTCCTGATGTCCTCAGTGCAGCATGGTCAGGAATGGAGTGAACAGCCAGGGTTACCCGAGCAGTCAGTCTGCACAGCTCTCCACTCCAGCACAGCAGAGCACAGCCTACCCAGTCTACTGGTGGTGTTCAGACAAGCCAGGGAGCTGCCCAGGGCTGTAGGAGGCAGCAGACAACAGAGCCCCTTTTCCCTAGATACTGGGCAGATGCATGAGGAAGTCTCACTAATTGTTGGATTAAAGCGCTTCAACACTTTCCTAGGCTAGGGAAATATGTGCTGGGCTGGTGGGATCTGTGCTGGCTGTGCGTCTTTCCGAGATTCTCATCGAGCGACTGATCCACTGGGATGTGCAGTAGGAGCAGGCAGGACACGGACACTCTACAAGTGATCCCTCCCTGTGTTGGGCTATCCAGTGACTATCAAGCGGTCCCGTGCTTTTGCCAGCTTGAGTGTTCCACTAACCGTGTGGCTGGCCAATGAATCCTTTAAGGTGACGTTCTCCAGAGCTGTATAAAAGAGACTCCTGATATTGAAGCAAAGCCGTTTCCCAGGCAGTCCAAGGGATTTTCCTGTTTGGGCACTGTACAAAACATGGCAGCTTGGGTGAGGTTCCAAGACCCTGGGACCAGTGACGAGCAAACAGCACTAGAGTAGTGCAGAGCCTCTACAGTAGGAAGTCGCACACATGCGCACGTGGCACTTGCTGACCGCTGTTGGGCACCTCTTCTTTTGAGAAATCAAGAAACGGGACAAAGCGCGAATGGAGGAACTCTGGGAGGGTTTTAGTCGCAAGAGGACTCCCTGCTGGGTCATGGGTGCCCCCACACAAACCCTTGAGAGCAGTGACAAGAATGGTGTCTGTGCCCACCAGAGGGCACCATTCTGGCCTTCAGGTCTGGGCAGAGGAGCCCAGGATAAGTCTGGAATTTCTGTGTGAGCACCTGGTCTGCAGAGGTGAGTCCCCAACTCACCAACCTGTGGGAAATGCAGCCGGCACTTGGTAGATTCAGATCTGGGAATGTCTCTTTGATCCCAGGGGAAGGAAGATGTGAGGGCGGGGAGAAAGTGGGAGACATCATGGGCACGGGTGTTCCTCAGTGGAGTGGATTTGACCCATCTCTGCTGTCTGCCAGCTCTGCCCGCGGGTCACATTGTTTGGAGGAAGGGTGTCCCTCTTCCCCCACAGGGCCTTGGGCTTGCTCAGTTAACAGTTTGCTGTCCTCCACCTCTGCGAGTGATGTCATCTGTGACTGCTGAGCTGAAATGGAATCGCCACTCCGGCATGCTCATCTGGGCGGATGACCCCAGGGCTAAGTGGGACACCACTGAGCAGGGTCTGTGAGGGCCCACACTGTCCCCATAAAGAGAAGTGCCCAGCCAAGGGGGCTACGACAATCCAGAGATCCTGCCTTTTGCTCTCCCATCTCTGGATACTGGGATGTGGGTTGTGTAGGGAGGGAAGTGTATACAATAATATCACACATTCACTCTGAGCCAAGGCCTGGGGCTCCTCTAGCCACAGGGCAGTTGTAGCTCAAACACTTACTCCTCGATGACCTGCCAGGCTTCTTCAGCAAGGTCCAGCCTGCAGAGAACCAGGTCTAGGAGGCAAGGACCAGAGAGGCTGTGCAGGCTCCAAGGCAACAGGAATGTGGAGTAAGGTGGATGCCAGGAACCAGGAGGGTTGCTGAGGCCCAGGCAGGCCAGGCCACATAGCCTCCACTACTTGGGACTGGTGGCTACCTCATGATAACTAAAGGCATATGAAATGGGGTTTACTCGAGAGAGGGTTCAGTTTGTTATACTCTTATGGCCACTTGTTCACACATCAGATTCCCGATATGGTTAAGGCTTGCCTTTCAGAGAGCAGAGAACCATGGTACCTGCTATCACAGCGAGCTCACTCCTCACCCACCCATGGGACTATAGGTATATGTGTTCCTGCTATAAACCAGGGTACTCGCTGAGAAGACCTATAGAGAGATCGTAGAGGGCCAGTGCAGAACCCTCTTCTACCCGTGCGGCTGCTTCCTCTGTTCCCCGAGAAGCCTCTTCTGTTCTGGTACCTTGTCCCCACTCTCCTTCTTCCCCCACCATTCCCGCTCTTAAGGCTCCAGGCCAGGAAGGAGTCTGGGTGGCTCTACCCAGGCTCGGCAGAAGAGAAAGTTTCTAAATCCATCACTGGCCCCACGTGCAGCTGGCTCGGGCACAGATGCAGGCCACAGCTGCCAAGCCTGCTCCCCATGGAGAGGCCCCACCAGGAGGGTGGGCACAATGCCACCTCTGAGAGAACAGGCCTGGTCAGGAACCAGCTCTCGGGGCTGTGTGATGAAGCAGTGTTAAAATTCAGCTAGCGTCCAAGGCAAAGTCGCAGACTTCTTTGTCAGCAACTGGCAGCAGGGTCTGGACAGGGGGCTGGCTATTCTATGCCAGTGAGTCCAGTCCTGGGGGCTGAGGACACAGGGCACAGCGGCTGACTACTGAATTCCTGTGACTGGGCACATGTGCCTTCCCTGTGGCTCGGGTGCCATCTACCACAGTGAGTGCTCCTGGGAGCCCCTCGTGGGGACCCTCTGTCTAGATAAGCGAAGATGACTTTGAGTCCAGCTGAGTGGGGGTAGGGAGCAAGGTCTGTACTCAGGCCGGTTTGAGGCCCAACAGCTCCCACACTCTTGGAGACATGCATGTGTCCAAGCCTGGGATTAGGCGTGACAGCCGGGATGCTATATTTGGATGCTGCCATCCAGGGCTGTTGTCCTTACGAAGCATGCAATGGTGGCTGGGAGGAGGGGGCAGGCTCCTCCAGTCTACCCTCTATCCCTGCTTCCAGGCAGCCATCCAAAGCTTGGCTCTTCCCATCCCTTTCTTCCCAAGAAAGCCAACATCTTCCTGCAGCCAGTGGATATCTGCAGGGCTTCCTGAATGTGTCACTGGACTGTCCTGCCTGCTGTACCCCATGCACGGGACAACCCATCCCAAGGCCCACCAACTCTCTGTCCCCTGGGCCAATTCTGCACCTCCTGTCCTAACCCAACCTCTTTGAGGGATTAGAGAAATCCTGAGTGGGGAAGGAAGGGAAGGCTCTGGAAGGACATTCTACTACAGTGTGCACTCTCAATGTGATGTTGAGATAGCAAGTTACTATTTACAAAGCCTCAGTGTTTGCAGCTTTAAATGGGTTCAGAGGCTACTGGTTGTCAGCGGCCTGTACTGACAACCTCCACTGAGGGTTTCTGCTTCCTGGGTACCCCTCCCCCATGTCTCTGGTTTTATGCTACTTGTCTTTCACCTCTTGCTAACTCACTGAGTTCCCGAGACATGCCAGCAGGTGAGACCAATTTTGTCCCAGGATTCGGTATAGAGCCTGGTACTACACCAGCTGCCACAGATGTGAGAAACTTCTATTGTCAGGTGTGTAAGATACCAGACCAGTTCAAAGGACATAAAGAAGGGACTTGCTTGGGCTCTGCTCCAAGGACATAAACTGGGGAGCTGGGCTATCCCAGTGGGACAGGACGTGCAGCAAGAGTTGTCAGGGCCTAAAGTGACAACTGAGATATCGAGGCAGAAACCTACGGGTGCTCACTGTCCCTGCAGTGTCTAGTTGGATAGAGAGACTGTCCTTGACTCCGGTTGAGATCTGGGGACATAAGACAGGGAGGGAATTGTCTCAGAGAGAAACAGGAAGGGACGGGAGGTTAAAGCCCCTAGAAGAAGGGGCATTAGTTGTGGTTTCTCTGTGTCCTCTCACTTCCTGTCTTGACCTTGATCCAGACAGGAGGCTGGGTCAGCTCGGTGGGGTGGGCTGGAAGTTGGTTACGAGTGATGGGCTCCGTCCTCCCCCACCGTTGAGTCAGATTCCAAGGAAGTATATGGGTTCTTCGAAGGTTGGGTAGTAGAGGACATGGCTCTAGGGGGGCAAAGAAGGCCCTGTCCTGCTTAGTCCCTGGGGCCAGCACCACTGGGTATGTGTCTAGCAGCTGAGCTGAGTCCAAGCATCCATCTCTAAAGCCCTCACAGGTACCCAGACCCTCGCCGTACTCTTCAGAGGATATCCATGCCACACGGGGTCATGGCCACACGGTGCCTGACATCTCAGTTTCTGCAAATGTCTCCCTTCAGCCTTTGAACATGCCAGACACAACGGGGGAGCTACTGTTCCCACTGAAAGAGAGAAGCTGCCAGCTTCAGGGGAAGTCTCCGTTACTCAAAACTATCCTGAAGGTAAGCTGGGGTCACAGGAGAGCTGCCATGCGCCAAGATCCACAGAGCCTCAGAGATACCTGGTTTGGGGGGCTTACTCCCTCCCCTTGTTCCACCATGACAGCAATGGTGGAAATCAGGTCTCCTGAGGTTAACTGTCCTCAGGTCTGGGGAGTGGCAAAGGTCAGCTCGTGGCACGATGGTGTCAGCTGACAGCCATTGCAACATCCAACCAGGAACCGCTTGCTAAAAAGCGAAAGGCCAGAAATAAAACCAGATTATCTGGAAGACACAACCAGAGAGAGGATGCAGCAGGCAGGACAGGAGTGTAAGAAGTGACCGAGAGGTGGAAGAAAGCACTGGGCTTGCAGAGGCCTAGGCTGACAGTGTGAGGAGCATGCCCATCCTTCAAGGACCACAGCTAGCAGCTGCCACACCCGCCGATGCCCCAATAGTCGAAGGAAGCCACCATCCTAAGGTTTCACAAACACTTTAAGCCGAAAGTCGAACTTCCAGCCCACAAATCAGTCAATCAGCCGGTCAACCAACCGGAAATTTCTCTGCCTCCTCTGCTGATGGAGACAATGGGACCTGGTGAGAGGAACCTAAGAGAACTTGCGGGCTGGTTACCCTGCCGAGCTGTCACTCACACACAGAGGCAGCAGGAAGCACCTTAGGCAATCTGAATTCTTATTTCTAGGAGCTACAACTGCCTGGATTTAAAAGATCTGTATGGGAGGGAATGATGGCATTCTAGAAAGACTAAGACGTGGAAAGTAACAACCCCTTTGCAAAGCGAACAAAAGCCAGAACAGAGCTTCTCATCTGGGTTGTCAGGACGAAATGCCAGCTTGAGGGTGCGACCATCAAAGACAGACCCAGTGAAAAACATCAAACCAGAGGACACTGAGGGAGAGGCAGGGGTGAGAACATTTACCTGCAGTCAGTGAGAAGTGGGGAGCACAGTGGGGAGCAAAGAGCAAGGCGGAAAAAGATAGAGATGGAAGGAGACAGGGAGAGAGGAGGGAGGGAGGGAGAGGGGGTGGTGGAAATCGGAGATTGCTGCTCTTTCAAGGAGAGGGATCCAACTTGTGTAGATTGACAAGTAAGAAAGTAAACACAGGCATACATATGTAGGTTTCACATGTCATGGCTGGCTGCCAATATTACAGTCTCACTCAAAAACAGAAAGCACATCAGGTCCCAACAATAGGAGGGGGAACACCTAGAAAGAGGGAGAAAACCTCAGAAGACAAAAGCGGAGTACCTGAGAGAACAAAGAACACAAAACTCCACATCAAGGCCTTGGGAGGGAGGCTCATTGTCGTCCATGTGGAAATAAAATCGAGCAAGAAGCGCTGGCAGGAGAGATTCTGCAAACAGGAACAGAGAGGAAGACCAAAGAGAAAGTGGACCACAAGCAGTTGAACTGTGGGGATGCCACTGTCAAGAGGAGACTGTCATCTACAGCTAAGGGATCCTGTGACCTGGCGAGCTAAGAGACAGCCTTGACAGCAGCAGGTCACACTGTGGCATGCCCGGAACACAGCAGAAGACACATGCGAATGCCCGATAGAAAAACAACACAGAAAAAGATTTAAAAAGTATTAGAATTGAAGACACTAATATCCACGGTCAGAAAAAGGACAGAAAAAGGAGTGTCTGAGCACAGGGATCAACACTCACATGTAGGGATATTTCATCTGTATCTTGATAAATCTTTCCTGAAGTTCAGAATGCAAAACAGCCCCACTGACCAGCCTTACAGACAGGCAAGGGTGACACACCCCTTTAAACCCAGTAGCCATATTAGTTTGCCATAGAAACCGGGCAGTGCTGGTGCACGCCTTTAATCCCAGCACTAGAGAGGAATATAAGGTAGAAGGAGACAGCTCTCAGACACAGTCTCATTCTGAGATTCCTGGAGGCAGGATCGCCATTTCGGACTGAGGTAGAGGTAAGAGCCAGTGGCTGGCTGTTTTGCTTTTCTGACCTTCAGGTTGAACCCCATTTTCTATCTCTGGGTTGTTGTTTTTTTTTAAATATTTATTTATTTATTATGTATACAATATTCTCTGTGTGTATGTCTGCAGGCCAGAAGAGGGCACCAGACCTCATTACAGATGGTTGTGAGCCACCATGTGGTTGCTGGGAATTGAACTCAGAACCTTTGGAAGAGCAGGCAATGCTCTTAACCACTGAGCCATCTTTCCAGCCCCTATCTCTGGGTTTTTATTAACTGTGCTACACTCACACTTGTTCTGGGGATCAAGAGAAGAAAGCAGACTTCACGGTTGACTGTTTCTTGGGTTCACAGAAGATCTTCAGGTAGGAGCTCACCTGCTGTTTCCTCTTTCTACATCAGGAAATGAAATTAAGAACAGTGAGCGAGCCGGGATGTGGCTCAGAGGTAGAGCGCTTGCCCAGTGTGAGGCAGGCCCTGGGGTCAATGGAGAGGATTGGACGGCAGAGTATAAAAACCTGAGCCTGTGAGGATGAAGATACAATTGCTGGTGGTGGCACACGACTTTAATCCCAGAGCTCTGGAGGCAGAGGCCAGCCTGGTCTACAGAACGGGTTCCAGGACAGCCAAGGCTGTTACACAGAGAAACCCTGTCTCAAAAAAACCAAAACCAAACAAACAAACAGGCACAAAAACAAACACTTGTCCAAGGAAAGTCAGGATGACGATAACCAAAGCAAAGGACAGCAAACAAGAAGACTTCATAGAGAAAATATGACAAACCACAACCTATTAGCACCACAGGGGAAAAAAAGGTCAGGGCTATACTCTTTTTACATTCTTTCCAAATACCCCAACCCAGATCAACCAATCAAAATAAAAGAAAGAAAAACATTACGGATTAAATGCTTTTACTAGCATTTAAAAGTAAGAAAATATAAACTGGGGAAGGGGCAGAAGAAGCAGACTAAATCTTAGGAAGAAAGCAAAAAAAAACCCATCTTTTAAAATTATGTGGTTGATACATGTAAGTATACATGTGTGTACACGTTTGTCTGCACAGTGTGGAGGCCACAGTTAGATGCCCAGTGTCTTCTTCCCCTGGGCTCCATGTTAATTTTTGAGACATGGTCTTTTATTGAACCTGAAGCTGGAGGTTTCAGCTAGAGCAGTGGACCAGTGAGCCCTGGCATCCTCCTGTCAGAGTGGTGGACCAGT
>NC_022030.1:60593096-60602003 GCF_000317375.1 Microtus ochrogaster
CTAGCATCCTCCTGTTAGAGTGGTGGACTGGTGAGCCCTAGCATCCTCCTGTTAGAGTGGTGGACCGGTGAGCTCTAGCATCCTCCTACCTCGGACTCCTCGGATTCCTCCAGCACTGCGGTTACAGGCTCACTTAGCCATATACAGCTCTTACATGGGTGCTGGGGATCAAATTCAAATCCTCATGTTCATGCAATAAATATTTTACCCACTGAGTCATCTCCCCAGCCACTTAATTTTTTTTAAGGGGTAAAGGGAACAATAAAAGTTAAAGTAACAAAAAGACAAAAACCAAAAAATTCCTCACTATTTAATCACACCCGTCTCTGAAGCACAGCTTGTCTCTTAGATTATCCCACTAGTATGAAGAAACGGTTTTCCTCATTTCTTAAATTAAATTAAAAAATATTTTTATGTGTATTGGTGGTTTGCTTGCATGTATGTATGTGTACCACGTGCATGTCTGATGCCCATGGAGGTCAGAAGAAGGCACTGGGTCCCCTGAAAGCAGAGTTCTGATTGTTGATAAGCCGCTGTGTGGGTGCTGGGAACCAAGCTCAGGTCATCTAGATGAGCAGCCCCTGCTCTTAACTGCGGAGCTATCTTCCCAGCCCTATCCAGCCCCATCCTCATTTCCTTCTGATGAAGGAAGTAGTAACTAAACAGGAATAAAGAAGGAACTAGATAAACTAAAGACGGAGGCCTGAGACTGGAGGAGATTAAACATTCCCAGGACTGCGCTGCGTCTCGGTAGGGTGGGTCTGGAGTAGCTGGACTGAGAAAATGCCAATGAAACAGAAACACCAAAACAAGAAACAGCCAAGAAGAAGCAGGGGACGGGAATGGGAGACTTGACGGACTGGTGACGGACTCATTCTCGCACCAAGTTCTTCCCCACCATTAACTGCAAGGTCCGCTGGGTCTGTTCCCTCAGGCAAATGTGCTCTTGATCCTAAAGGACACTGGAGAAGAAAGCCAGGAGCTGCCAATGAAGCACACGCTGGCATACCACTTCAAGAGGGGACAGGACGGAAGGGCAGGAAAGATGGCTCAGGGGGTAGTGTTTAAGTTCCCAAAGTCCCTTAAGGGAAAAGGGAGCTTCAAAATGTACCCAGGGAATGCTACTGTGTATTAGCACATACAACCTCCCACAGAAGGTTGATAATGTCCCTTCTCATGTCTCCCCGAGAAAGGCCCAAGAGCTGAGTAATGAACAACGGTAGATGTGGGGAGATTCTGAATTCTGGCCTGAGGATGGCTGGGGTGAAGGAGCAGGTGGAAGGGACACTGGCTGCCACCTCCACCCACCCAGCTCTTCCCGACAGCACACAAGACGCAGCATCAGTAGCATGTCTTCCTCTTGCCCACATGGGAGCCTCGGAAGGCAGCCAGTGAGGAGGCTCAGTGAAGCCCAGTGTCAGCACCTGGCTGTTTGAGCCTGCACAGCCTGGATGACTCTGGAGCGTTCTGGGTGAGGGCCAGGAAACAATGTGTCCACGGGGAAATGCTAGCAAGTTACATCACTGGAGACATCCCACCTGTTTGCCTTCCACAGGGTGGGAGCTATTTAGTGCTGTCCAAAGTTGTAACTTTTTACCTTTGAACACAGAGACTGGCTGCACCCTACAGCTGAGGTTTTAATGCAAGGCAGAGGGAAAGGACAACCCAGAGTTCTTGGTGCTACAGCCCGCACTAACAGCCACCACACCACGGAGGTATTCACTTTCTGGGCCACTCGCTTAGCCCTGTCTCCCACAAGGAAGATGCCCAGAGACTGGGACAAAGGGGAGCCCAAGATTGATGCCAAAGTCATTGGGCATAAAGGAGTAGCTGTCAGCAGCCCCTCTCTGGGAGCTGAGGAAGGAAATGGGGCTCCCCTTCCTGTCTTCACAGCCCAACAGGCTGGCTCCACAGACTCTCGGGGGATATCCGCTGGAACTCACTTGGGGCAGGCATACAGTGTTCAGTGAAGTGATCTCAATCAAAAGGCTACTGCAGCCCATGAGGGCTTCCTGTCCCTCTCAAAATAAAGCTAATTCCTTCAGCATAGAGCCCTGGGAAAGGGTGAAAATGGTAGACTGCGAGCTGTAACGACTGAACTCGGCTTGGACTGTGGTCTCCGGCAGTGCCTCCTCTATACCCACTGTCAGCCACAGGGTTGATCTGGGGCATGGTGCTAATGGTAGCTTCTTCTTCCTTGCTGCCTCCTTTGTGAGCCTAGACCCTGATGCAGAAAGCCCCTGGCTGTGCCTTTTTCTTTCCCCCAGGAAGCTCCACCCCTAAAGTATAGTTCTGCTGTCTAGACCTGGATCTAGACCGCAGGTACAGGTGGGCAGGGTACCGCGAAACACATCATTAGCTATTTCTACAGCTCAACTGGTTGTCATCTTTGAGGCAGGTAAGGTTTGTTTCGCTGCCTTTACTCTGCCAAAGGGAAACACAGAGCCTGGAGAGACAGTATGGCGGTGGGCAGGGAGTAGCCTTGGTCTACACAGTGCCTGTTTTAGATCCTGTGACACATGACCTCCCAGGGTACCCATTCATTGGTCCCGCTAAGCCAGGAAGCCCTTCTAAAGCACCCCCAGTTTCCCACCATCACACATGAGGTCGTCAGCCCCATACCTACCAGGCTCAGCACAAATGTGACCTCAGTACTCACTGGCACATGGCAAGTTCTAGGGTGAAGGCCTCTGTGGGTACAACCCCATAGTAACGGAGATCGTCCCGGGGTGGCAGGGTGGGAGGGATGCAAGCCAGTGGGTAGCCTCCTGTGCCAAGCTTCTGGCAACATGGCTGCCCTGTGGCGCACATGGAGGAAATTGAATCCTACTACCCGGTGTAACACAAGTAAGAGCATGAGCCTGGAGAAGCTCACTGACTGCTGCTCAGTTGCCTTTTCAGAGATTTTGGAGGTCTAAGAAGAAGCTTCCCACTCTGTTCCTGCTGAAATTCAAAACATAGGCAACTCCTCTGGACTGCTGGGAGCTGAGAGAGTTTCCTGCCTCAACACTTGCCCTGAACACACAAAGGAGGCTGTGTGCTCTGGCATAGCAGGGTAGGCAGCAGGCCCAAGCAGGGAACACGGGTTGTCGCACCCTGCCTAAATCAATGTTCTAAAACCGTGATCTGGATATGCTGTCTCCTACTCAGAGCATAGCATCCTGGGTAGCCACGCACGGCAGGTCTCTGACATTTGTCCTTCCGGTAATCCATAGCATGGCCAACCTTATTCCCGGGGACCCAGACAGTCCTACCCATAACTCCAAAGATTGTAGGCCAGCTGGAGGGTCTTCATGACTCAGGTTGGGGTCAGTGAGCCAGAGCCACACCCCTGGGGATAGCCTTGGATTCTCAGCTTCACAGATTCTGACAGGCCGTTGGAGAACTGGGCCTCTGGAATCAGGACAGATAGGGCCTGCAATTACAAACTCTGGTGGTTTCTGCAGAGAGCAGGCACCTTGCCTGCCAGGAAGGTAGCCGTGCTCTGGGGTGCCGTTGAGTTCTGGTGAGCAGGCCATGGCAGGTGGTGGCCCTGTCTAGATTGCTATCTGTCTCTAGCATCTTTTCTCACCTAAGGCGGCATCTCACAGCTTGAAGCTGTTCAGGAAGGAAAGAGCAGTGGTACTTCCCCTCTTAACCAACTGTGCTAGTTGACACTTTTGGCAGTCTGACACAAACTAGGTCATCTGGGAAGACAAAAAGCCACAACGGACGAAATGTTTCCTTCAGACTGGCCTGTAGGTGAGCCGGTGGGGGAATTTTCTTGATAAATGATTGATGCAGGGCCCAGCCCACGGTGGGTGGTGTCAACCTGGCCAGGAGGTCCTGGGAAGGATGAGAAAGCCAAGCTACTCCTCAGTGGCCCCTGCTTCAGTTCCTGCATCCAGGTTCGCGCCTTGCTTGAGCTGCCGCCCTGGCTTCCCTGGATGGTGGACTATAAGCTCTAAGCCGAAATAAACCCTTTCCTCTCTGAGCTGCTTTTGGTCATGCTCTTTATTATGGCTATAGAAAGAAAAACAAAACATCAACTCGGTATTTCTCATGAGGTAAGAAACCAGCGGATTTCTTTGAAAAACTGAAGACACAAGTACTATACAGTCCAGCAATTCTATTTCTGGTTTGTCTAGAAATGTCTAATAGCCATCCGAGCTCACGTTTCATACACCAGCTGAGGAACAGAGAGACTGGAAGCTTCCACCATTGGACGACTGAGTAAATATAACATAACACAAACACGTGACTGGACACCATTCAGCCACTAGGAAGAACCAAGTGTCGCCATTTTTGACAGAGATGGAACTGAATCCGTAAGTGAGGTAAACCAGGCACAGAAAGACACACACATGATCTCACTCACACATAGGATCCACACACTGACCACAAGACAGAAGAGAGTGGGGGGGGGCTCATGATCAAATGGTGGGCACACAGGGCAGGGAGGAATGGGCAAAGATTGGGGTTGAGTAACAAGGAAGGCTAGGAGAAAGGAATGTTGACCTGTAGGGCGCTTAGAGAGAGCAGTAACCATAGTAACTGTTTAAGGAGAGAGAGGAATGAACCCAGTACCCAGTGGTGGTGGCACTCGTATATCCCAGCACTCAGGGAGGAGGCAGAGACAGGTGGATCTCTGAGTTCAAGACCAGCCTGGTCTACAGAGAGAGTTCCAGGAAAGCCAGGGCTACACAGAGAAACCTTGTCCTGGTACACACACACACACACACACACACACACAGAGAGAGAGGGGGGGGGGGAAGGAAGGAAGGAAGGAAGAGAGAGAACAAACGCTTGAGACAGATGTTTAATCTGACTTAAGCATTACACAAAGTGCATGCATATCAAATGCCACACTGTGCCCACCTGGCATATACGATCTCTACGTTGTTATGTACCAGTTTAAAAAACAGGTTAGGGTTGACAAGATGGCTCAGTGGGTAAAGGCGCCTGAGTTCAGTTGCTAGGACTCACATGGTGGAAGGAGGAGACCAACTTCAGCAAGTTGTCCTCTGACCTCCACAAAAGGGCCATGATATAGATACACACACACACACACACACACCAAAGCACCTACTTTCTAGCTGGATCTGGCACATTCCAGACCCTTCTGTTGTTTTGACCCCTCTCTTACCCAACACCTGCAGCAGCGTCTCTGGTAGCGAGTTTCCCATGATACTTTTTTCCATGTTCTTTTTACCTTCTCCAGTTGGATTAGATTCCCAGTCAATATGCTAGATGACATTATGTTTCCATTAGAAGACCGTGGCTGTGGTTTAATGAGATAACATGGTAATGAGAGCTCTCAGCCCAGCACACAGTGAGGTCTGGCGCTGAGTTCATGTGCCTGCAGGTACTTGCTGGGTGCTGCTGACCCTGAGATGCCCTGTGCTGCTGCCAAGGACTCAGGGTGATCCTGAACCTCTCTCCCAACAGGCATCCTGACAGATCCACCCAGAAAGTAACGGATGAAAAGCAGGGCTGTGGAGTGGGGGTGGAGTGGTGTCACGATCAAAGTGGAAGGCTGCTGTTGAGCCCCGGGCTGATGTGAGTAGCTAGGCATGCAGGTAACTTTAATGGCTACATACCTTGCCAGGTATGCATTCCCAGCACTCAGGGAGGAGCTGAGAGGATTGTCACAAGTTCAAGACCAGCCAGGTCAATGTAGCATGGTTCATATCAGCCTAGACTACAGAGTAAGACTGTCTTAAAACAAAACAAAACAACAACAACAACAACAACAAAAAACGAAGCCCCAAATTGTTGCATACCTTGACCATGGAAAATCAAATCAGGCCACAGGCTGATATGAGCCACTCCAGGAAGACTTCTGCTGGTCAGAAACTATCCTGAATGCTCTTGGCTGCTCTGTGCTGTTACTTGGCAATTTCTGTCTCTACGACACACAGAGCTGTTTCCCCCTTTTGAGTGCACATGTGTTCATGTAAGTGTGTGTGTATGTGTGTAAATGTGTGCATATGCATGTGTGTGGTTCGGGATGGAGCCTTCTAGGGCCTTCCAGACACAGGCACACGCTCCACCTCTGAGCCACACCCCTGGGCCACAGAGAACTTTAAAAATAATTCAATGGCTCCCTCGCTCTACATGGATCCTCCTTTCAGCCTGCTTTGTCAAGCACTGCAGGCTATCAGGCAGACTCAGATCTGGCTGGTCTGAAATGACACCGACCCTGCCACCATAGTGTCTGTGTCCTATAGGACACATCTCTAAAGCCACCAGCCGAAAGACAGATTTTGCAATAAATGAAACAACCTGGGAAAAGATAGGATTTGATTCCTACTTCACAGCTATACACAGGGATAAACTCCACCCTGACATGGCTGTAGCTGCAGCCAGCAGAACTGTGTAAGTTCAAGGAAAAGCCAGTGTAACGAAGGCTTTTTAGCCTTGTCTCAAACTGAGCCATGAGGAAGAGTAACGAACCTGCCTGAGTTAGAAAATGCATGTTCCTGCCGGACAGTAGTGGTGCCTTCCTTTAATCCCAGCACTCAGGAGGCAGAGGCAGGGTCTCTGTGAGCTTGAGGCCGGCTTGGTCTACAAAGAGAGTTCCAGGATGGCCAGGGTTGTTACACAGAGAAACCCTGTCTTGAACACGCCCCTCCAAAAAATGTATGTCACCAAAAAGTACATCAAAAGATGGCTGATAACTGGAAGAGGTCAGGAAGACGTGCTGGATTCTCCTTAGTTAGTATTCATAGATCTTAGAAAGCACTGGAAACACAATTTTAAAAAAAGAGCTGGACAAACAAGTTGCAGAAAGAATGACCCTTGAAACATGCACGATATTCAGATTCATCGTAACCAGAGATGCCACTTCTCAGACGACAGTTTAAGCAGGGCAGCAAATCTGCTGGAAAAGCCTTGGGGACACAGGTGCCCCTGGCACAGCAAATGGGGTGCACGCAGTCCTCAGGGCACCACCTTCCCACCCTGTGAGCCCAGGTATCGGCCCAACAGTGAGGGGGTGGGAAGGCCCAGACAGCCTCTGTGAGCGAGCGCTGTTTGAGTGAAAAGCTGACTCCCCACAGGGGGCAGCTGAGAAACTGCACAGTGGAATACTAGGCAGTTATGAAAACAGACAAAGAAGCTCTTCGTGTCCTGCCAGGAAGGAAGTTCCAGAACATACTGCTAAGTAAACACATGGTCTAAACAGCAAAAGGAGCCGTTACATGCTGTCCTTTGTGTAAGAATGAAGATAGAAGAAAAATACATGCATCTGCCCATTTGTGCAAAAGGAACACAGGAAGGAAACAGGAGGGGGCAACGGGACATTCACCATAGGAAGTGGGTGGGTATAGAGAATGAGGAAAGGGCGGAGGGCAGGAGGAAGCCCTCAGATCACCCAGTGTGTCCACATGGCCAAGCCTAGGACCCAGTTAGCAAAACCAACCACCAGTCTGGGTGCTGTCGAGGGAATCTGGGGAGTATGTTTAGTGTCCGAGGTCCAGGGAGTAATCCTGGTGATGTGGTTGGCCTTAACCTGGTCCATGGGAAGAAATTCAACTCTGAGGCTGAGTCCACATAGCAGTAAGCCCTATAATAGACATTCTTACTTAGCCTGCTACCTGCCCATGGGTTCTTCAGTTCTTTCATGTGCATGTGTATGTGTGCATGTGTGTGTATGTGTTTGTGTGTGTATGTCACATATGTGTGGGTATCCAAAAAAGGCCAGAAAAGGGTGTCAGACCTCCTGAAGCAGGGATTACAGGCAGTTATAAGCTACCCAGTGTGGATGTTGTGAACCTGACTTGGGCCCTCTAGATGAGCAACAAGTGCTCTTAACCACTGAGCCATCTCTCCAGACTTCCAATTCTTTTTTTAAATTATTATTATTAATTTTTTGGTATCTACATGAAACCAGAGGCCTGAGCAGACAGCTGCCTTCCTCTATTTCTCTCCCACTTGTTTCTTTGAGACAAGATCTCTCATTGAGCCTGGGTCTATTACTGCTTCCTCCACCAACTAAGCCAGCAGCCAGGAAGCTCCAGCAATCCTCCTGTCTCTGTTCCCTCCAGTGCTGGGGTTGCAAGTGTGTGTAGTTATGTTTTTTTTTTTTTCAGTGAGGTCCTAGAGATCCAAAATCAAGTCCTTATACTTGCACAGCAAAGGCTCCTACCCACTGGGCCATCTCCCCAGCCCCATAAGCCAGCTCTTAAAGTCCCTACAAAGAGGAGCTAGCCATGTTTTCTTCTAATTCTGTGCAGTTACACTGGTTCCATCTAATCCCGTGTCTGAATGTGTACACACACGTATGCACACGCACAATATGGGGTTGGATATGTGTGGACTCTGACATGCATATCTGGGTTCCTAAAGTTCAAAGCCTGACAGGAGCAATGAGGGGTCCTTGAACAAATGGCTGAATCCTAGTCTGGACCTTAAAAGATAAAGCAAGGGAAAGCAAGGAAGTGCTCAGACAAGGACCAGTGGCAAAGAGCAAAAGCCCGGTTGAAAGTCCTACAAGGCCAGAGCCTGCATCAACTTAGGGAGCTCTGGATTAATCCTGTCCACCTGGGTATTCCCAAATGATCTCTCCACATTATAGACAGCGGACTCATGTCTTCAGTTCCCCTGAAATTTAACTCCTCTCACTATGGGTTAAAACAGACTCACAGGTGCCTACAGATGAGGCAGGGGCATGTCTGGGGCCATCACTGTACAGCACAGACCTGGAGTTTGCAGGCCTGAGATCTGCTGTTGGGCTGGTGTGACGTGGACTCTCCCAGCAGCACAATCCCTATCTCTGACCATGGCCACTTCTCCTTGGCTTGGTGCTACTCATTCCTAGTTTTCACATCTATAGCCTGCGGCGGCTTCTTCTTCTTCTTCTTCTTCTTCTTCTTCTTCTTCTTCTTCTTCTTCTTCTTCTTCTTCTTCTTCTTCTTCTTCTTCCTC